>NW_026719426.1:0-31052 GCF_029784015.1 Lycium ferocissimum | reverse complement strand
CGATTTTGTTTAATGCATAAAGTCGCCTATGATTTTATTGGATGGAAATGTTAAGGAAAAATTTGGGGTTAAAAGTGGGATTTTGGAAATTAATGTTCCATGAAATATGGGACCAAAATGAATTATGGAAAGTTGATGACTTCATGATAAATTGAGATTGGAGATTGAAATTATTTTCATGAAATTGGAGGGGCATGGCCGTGTGGCACATGTGGGCCATGGGCCACATGTGCCAATTATATATTATAGAGTAAGATGAAAATTTAATCATCTTCAACATCATTTTCGTTCAAGAGAGTTCAAGAAACATAGAGAAAGAGATAGAGAGAACTTTCGGCCATGGCATGGAGAAATCAGTCCATGGAGAAATTGAGAGAGAAAAATTCTTTTCTTCATGCCTTCCTACTAATTAAGAGGTCCTCTACGCCATGGAGTAGTTGTTGAAGCAAGAGAAGCACTCTTTCATGCAAACCACACCTTGGCCGAATGAAGAACAAGTGAGAAAGGTAAGGATTTTATCTTCCTTCATGTGTTGTCGGTGATTGGTATGTGTGGTGATATATGGAAATGAATGAAGTTTATAAAAATATGGTGATGTGTGTGCTTGGCCGTGTATGTATGGTTAGTGTAGAGGTGAAGAATTAAGTGTATGTAGCATGTTTGCAAGTTGTTTTGGCATGTAGAAATGAATGAAAAATCATGAAAATACGGATGTTGAAGTCAAGCCTTGGATATAGATGTTGGCCGTGTATGTGTATTGTATGTCTAAGAGTGATGAATCAATTTTAATTTGCATGTTGGTTGTTGTAGTGTGTTGGAATGAATGGAAATCATGAAACTTTGAATGTTGGTACTTGGCCGTGGATTGTGGTGTGTGTGGCCGTGTAGGGGCTGTTTTGGAGGGAGCTTGGTGAACTAATTTAATGTGGTGTTTTGGTTGTTGTTTGTTGTGGATTATGTGATAAAAATAAAGGTATAATGACTTATGTCGAAGTTGTAGTGTTGTGGGCTGTTTTGGAAGTCAATATGGTTCTATTATGTTTTCTTATAATTATGAAGGTAGTGTGGTAATGTATGGAACCGTTGACGTAGTTTGTGAAATTGAAAGAAAGAAACGTATTATTGTCGTATTCATTAAGTTGGAAGGTTTCGGGTTTCATAGTATATTGTTTGAATTGTCTTGAATACTTTGTGGATTGTCCGGAATGTTCTTAAATCTTGTTTGGATGGTTGTTGGTTTGGTTGTTGTTGATATTAGCCGAGTCGAAATCTCGGGGTTGGTGAATATATAGGGGAAGTGCTGCCCAATTTTTGGTAGAAAAAGCAATGGTTTGGAATTGGATTCTTTAGCACGTATGACTAATGTTCGATGCCTATCGATGTTATTGTAGATTTTGAGCGTTTTGAGAGGTTTGAGTTTGGATTAGCCTAGGAAGCAAACCGGTATGTGAAGCTTACCCTTCTCTTCTTTTTGGCATGTCTTAGACGGAATTAAGGTATAACATGATATGTACCTCGGGGAAATTCCATTCGTAAATTTCGAATATATTCATGAATCGTATTTGCTTGTGCTGTTGGCATCCTTAGTATGGTCAGGCGTGGTTTGTATGTCTTCGACATGGTTGAGTTTGAAATATTGTGTAGGCAATTCGTATGAGTTCCTTGATGTTCGTATCTTTAACGCGGTTGAGTTGTGACCCTTATGTCTTTTGTAGGACTAAACTTTTAAGGTTTCAAAAGAGTTCTATTTTCAAAAGAATTTTGTTTTCAAAAAAAAAAAAAAAAAAAAAGACTTGTTCCTAAACGACTTCGAAACTACGAACGTCCGTAACTTTTGCATACGACCTCGAAACGCCCCAAAACATAATATATAAGTTCATAAGACATCACTCTCCCCTACCCCTCGTAGTCGGGCTCGGACGGGGGTCGGCACCCGTCCGTGGGGCCCGCGGCCCTTCTATGCTACCTTTATGGATTTTTTGGAAAAATTTAATATTTTCTTCATTATGACTATTTATTTATGTATTTGTCGAGTTGGAAATAAGGATTTTATGCCCATGATTTTGATACGTAACAACGGTTTCTGAAGTTCGGTTTGACATGCCCCGAGCGAGATTCGGGAGAAAACTTGTTTTGCCTATGGTTTTGGATTTTCAAAAAAAAAAGAGGGTTCGTTCTGATCATTCGGTTGAGTCTGTGATGATGTCTGATATGCGTGTGGTTACTTACGATACGTTCGTGCGTTCGTGTTACCTCTTTCACCGGATCCCGGGCCGGTATATGATCGTGCGCACTATGATATACTCTGATGTTATGCTGTGTTACGGTTCCCGAGACCTCGCCATAGGGTCGGGTTCCGTTTATGGAGTTATGCTGTGATATGGCTTATGATGTGTTGTGTTCGGGGATACGGAGATTTGCAAACTTCTGGTGTTATCTTCGTGTTGTGGCGCCGGATAGGGTGGCGACCACGTTACGTCCGCCGGGTCCTATGGACCGCATTTGATATGTGATGATGTATGATGAGTTTGTTTTCCGATGATGAGTTTGATCACCGATGATGAGGCAAATCCCACATCGGTTAATGTCATTCCATGTGACAGGTTATGATGCGTTCGGTATGAGTATGTATGATTTGTGTGTTAGATGTAAGTACTTGGGTAGTTGGGTTATTACGACTTTACTTTCTGTACTCCCTACTTTGGTTATGGCCTCGTTTGATGTATGCTATGCTTCACATGCTCAGTACATATTTAAATCGACCCCCTTTCTTCGGGGGCTGCGTTTCATGCCACGCGGTACCCACGGATGAGTAGGTGATGCTTGTTAGCGAAGGATGCTCCGGTTGGATTGGCGAGCTCCATTTCCTTCGGAGTCTTTGCCGTGTCGAGTGCTTTGTATGGTGTTCGAAGTTATGATAGAGACTTTGCGGACGATGTCGAGTGTACGATATGTCGGGTACTTTTTGTAAGAGGCTACGTAAGCTGTGTTTGTATGCATTATGCTACCGATGTGTTTGGCAAGTGGCTATATAAGCCGAAGCAATATTATGCCTTATATTACGATTTTCATACGATTGCGATTTTTATTTGGTTTGAAAAAAAAAAAAAACGAAAAGGCATGTTTGTTTTACGAAAAATTTTCATATCGTGTGTATGTTATGTTTTGTGGGCCCAGTGTGGTCATGAGTGTTACGTTTGTCAGCGGGTTCGCTCGGCCCTCGGTAAGGGTCGGGTGCCCATCATACCCTATCGAAACTAGGGTGTGACAAAGTGGTATCAGAGCAGTTCGTCCTAGGGGTTGTCTGCAAAGTCGTGTCCAGTAGAGTCTTGTTTATGGTGTGTTGCGCGCCACATTTATAAACAGGAGGCTACGGGGCATTTAGGATGGTTACTCTTCTTTCATATCCGAGATCGTGCCATAGAGCCAAGTCGTAGGAGATGGGACTCCTTACCCTGATTCGTGATTGCAGTTGAAGAATAGCACTGATAAAAGAAAACGATTGATGATGTTGGAAGTCACAAAGTACGCAGGTAAGTAAAGGTATGAAAGATGTATGTTGGCAAGGATATGGGACTCACGATTGAAATACAAGTTGAAGACTAAAGGGGGAAAGTAACCAAGAAAATGTAACAGGTGTCGTTTGAGTTGGGCATACGGGGTATGTTTATAATTTGTGTATTGTTGAGGATATTGGAAGCCCTGTGTGGCTGCGATATGATGTGATATGTGTATATGTATGTTGGCCACAGAGGCATTGTTGGTATTTCCTGCGTGCAGGTTTTGAGATAGTGACAATTATAGAGGAAACTCTGCCGAAATTTTTCCAGAAATAGAAAGAGAATAAGATGTGTGTTTGTAATACGACTTGAAAGGTCGTGCCGATAGTAAGAGTGAGATTAAGACAAGAGTAAGAAGGAAAAGTTTAACCCGAGATCCTTATGATGTTTCATGAGCCTAGTTGAACATTCGAGGACGAATGTTCTAAAGGGGGAAAGGATGTTACACCCCGTACTTCGTACGTTGGAATATTCTAAGTTGGTTGCGACGAGTTATGGACAAGACTTGTAATTTTTGGTTTTGTCGATTTTGTTTAATGCATAAAGTCGCCTATGATTTTATTGGATGGAAATGTTAAGGAAAAATTTGGGGTTAAAAGTGGGATTTTGGAAATTAATGTTCCATGAAATATGGGACCAAAATGAATTATGGAAAGTTGATGACTTCATGATAAATTGAGATTGGAGATTGAAATTATTTTCATGAAATTGGAGGGGCATGGCCGTGTGGCACATGTGGGCCATGGGCCACATGTGCCAATTATATATTATAGAGTAAGATGAAAATTTAATCATCTTCAACATCATTTTCGTTCAAGAGAGTTCAAGAAACATAGAGAAAGAGATAGAGAGAACTTTCGGCCATGGCATGGCTGAAATCAGTCCATGGAGAAATTGAGAGAGAAAAATTCTTTTCTTCATGCCTTCCTACTAATTAAGAGGTCCTCTACGCCATGGAGTAGTTGTTGAAGCAAGAGAAGCACTCTTTCATGCAAACCACACCTTGGCCGAATGAAGAACAAGTGAGAAAGGTAAGGATTTTATCTTCCTTCATGTGTTGTCGGTGATTGGTATGTGTGGTGATATATGGAAATGAATGAAGTTTATAAAAATATGGTGATGTGTGTGCTTGGCCGTGTATGTATGGTTAGTGTAGAGGTGAAGAATTAAGTGTATGTAGCATGTTTGCAAGTTGTTTTGGCATGTAGAAATGAATGAAAAATCATGAAAATACGGATGTTGAAGTCAAGCCTTGGATATAGATGTTGGCCGTGTATGTGTATTGTATGTCTAAGAGTGATGAATCAATTTTAATTTGCATGTTGGTTGTTGTAGTGTGTTGGAATGAATGGAAATCATGAAACTTTGAATGTTGGTACTTGGCCGTGGATTGTGGTGTGTGTGGCCGTGTAGGGGCTGTTTTGGAGGGAGCTTGGTGAACTAATTTAATGTGGTGTTTTGGTTGTTGTTTGTTGTGGATTATGTGATAAAAATAAAGGTATAATGACTTATGTCGAAGTTGTAGTGTTGTGGGCTGTTTTGGAAGTCAATATGGTTCTATTATGTTTTCTTATAATTATGAAGGTAGTGTGGTAATGTATGGAACCGTTGACGTAGTTTGTGAAATTGAAAGAAAGAAACGTATTATTGTCGTATTCATTAAGTTGGAAGGTTTCGGGTTTCATAGTATATTGTTTGAATTGTCTTGAATACTTTGTGGATTGTCCGGAATGTTCTTAAATCTTGTTTGGATGGTTGTTGGTTTGGTTGTTGTTGATATTAGCCGAGTCGAAATCTCGGGGTTGGTGAATATATAGGGGAAGTGCTGCCCAATTTTTGGTAGAAAAAGCAATGGTTTGGAATTGGATTCTTTAGCGCGTATGACTAATGTTCGATGCCTATCGATGTTATTGTAGATTTTGAGCGTATATAGGTTTGAGTTTGGATTAGCCTAGGAAGCAAACCAGGTATGTGAAGCTTACCCTTCTCTTCTTTTTGGCATGTCTTAGACGGAATTAAGGTATAACATGATATGTACCTCGGGGAAATTCCATTCGTAAATTTCGAATATATTCATGAATCGTATTTGCTTGTGTTTGTTGGCATCCTTAGTATGGTCAGGCCGTGGTTTGTATGTCTTCGACATGGTTGAGTTTGAAATATTGTGTAGGCAATTCGTATGAGTTCCTTGATGTTCGTATCTTTAACGCGGTTGAGTTGTGACCCTTATGTCTTTTGTAGGACTAAACTTTTAAGGTTTCAAAAGAGTTCTATTTTCAAAAGAATTTTGTTTTCAAAAAAAAAAAAAAAAAACTTGTTCCTAAACGACTTCGAAACTACGAACGTCCGTAACTTTTGCATACGACCTCGAAACGCCCCAAAACATAATATGTAAGTTCATAAGACATCACTCTCCCCTACCCCTCGTAGTCGGGCTCGGACGGGGGTCGGCACCCGTCCGTGGGGCCCGCGGCCCTTCTATGCTACCTTTATGGATTTTTTGGAAAAATTTAATATTTTCTTCATTATGACTATTTATTTATGTATTTGTCGAGTTGGAAATAAGGATTTTATGCCCATGATTTTGATACGTAACAACGGTTTCTGAAGTTCGGTTTGACATGCCCCGAGCGAGATTCGGGAGAAAACTTGTTTTGCCTATGGTTTTGGATTTTCAAAAAAAAGAGGGATTCGTTCTGATCATTCGGTTGAGTCTGTGATGATGTCTGATATGCGTGTGGTTACTTACGATCTGTTCGTGCGTTCTGTGTTACCTCTTTCACCGGATCCCGGGCCGGTATATGATCGTGCGCACTATGATATACTCTGATGTTATGCTGTGTTACGGTTCCCGAGACCTCGCCATAGGTAGGGTTCCGTTTATGGAGTTATGCTGTGATATGGCTTATGATGTGTTGTGTTCGGGGATACGGAGATTTGCAAACTTCTGGTGTTATGCTGTGTTGTGGCGCCAGATAGGGTGGCGACCACGTTCTGTCCGCCGGGTCCTATGGACCGCATTTGATATGTGATGATGTATGATGAGTTTGTTTTCCGATGATGAGTTTGATCACCGATGATGAGGCAAATCCCACATCGGTTAATGTCATTCCATGTGACAGATTATGATGCGTTCGGTATGAGTATGTATGATTTGTGTGTCAGATGTAAGTACTTGGGTAGTTGGGTTATTACGACTTTACTTTCTGTACTCCCTACTTTGGTTATGGCCTCGTTTGATGTATGCTATGCTTCACATGCTCAGTACATATTTCGTACTGACCCCCTTTCTTCGGGGGCTGCGTTTCATGCCACGCAGGTACCCACAGATGAGTAGGTGCTGTTAGCAGAGGATGCTCCAGCTGGATTGGCGAGCTCCATTTCCTTCGGAGTGCTTTGCCGTGTCGAGTGCTTTGTATGGTGTTCGAAGTTATGATAGAGACTTTGCGGACGGTGTCGAGTGTACGATATGTCGGGTCATTTTGTAAGCGGCTACGTAAGCCGGTGTGTTTGTATGCATTATGCTACCGATGTGTTTGGCAAGTGGCTATATAAGCCGAAACAACTTTATGCCTTATATTCGAGTTTTCATACGATTGCGAGATTTTATTTGGTTTGAAAAAAAAAAAACGAAAGGCATGTTTGTTTTACGAAAAATTTTCATATCGTGTGTATGTTATGTTCTGTGGGCCCAGTGTGGTCATGAGTGTTACGTTAGTCAGCGGGTTCGCTCGGCCCTAGGTAAGGGTCGGGTGCCCATCATACCCTATCGGAAATTAGGGTGTGACAAAGTCACTTTGTTCAGTTGCCGATAATCAATGCACATTCTCAAAGAGCCATCTTTCTTTCGGACAAACAATACGGGTGCTCCCCACGGGGATGAGCTAGGCCTAATAAAGCCTTTCTCGAGCAAGTCTTTCAATTGCTCCTTCACTCCTTCAGTGCTGCGGGAGCCATTCGTGGGGAGGAATAGATATAGGCTTAGTGTGCAACACATCGATAGCAAAATCAATCTCCCGCTCGGGAGGAAGGCAAAGAAGCTCTTCGGGAACACATCCCAGGAAATTCATTCACCACGGAAGCGACTGAAAGGTCGGCGGTTCGGCTTCTACATCTTGAACCCGCACTAGATGATAAATGCAACCTTTTGTAATCATTTTCCTTGCCTTCAGATAGGAAATAAACCTACCCTTTGGTGATGCCGTATTTCCTTTCCATTCTAAAACTAACTCTCCCGGGAATTGGAAGCGAACCATTTTCATTCTACAATCAACATTGGCGTAGCAAGAAGCCAACCAGTCCATGCCCATAATCACATCGAAATCTACCATTTTTAACTCATGCAAGTCAATCATAGTACGGCGATCACAAATCACAATTACACAATTTCTATATACTCGGCTAGCTATTACCGATTCACCCACGGGAGTAGACACCTCAAAAGGTTTAATCGACTCCGGTTTGATTCTAAACCGGCCTGCAATATACGGAGTAACATATGAAAATATGGAGCCGGGATCTATCAAAGCATATACATCATGTGAGAAAGTACCGATAATATACACAGTGACCACGTCGGGAGAAGACTCGAGGTCTTGGCGTCCGACCAAAGCATAAACACTGATCTTGGGGACCGCTAGAGCTGGGGCTCTCCCCACCTCTACCACGGCCAGACTAGCGCGTGTGAACACAGCCCCATGGGGCGTATAGATCTTTGAAGATCCGGCTGCGACCACGAAGGGCCGGGTCCTATCTCTGCCGCTAACAGGGGCAATCTCGCATATATGGCACTGGCCGACCACATGAATAGCAACCCTGCGAGCCCAATGCGCAGACGACCCCAATGTAACTTCCCACCTTGGGAGCATCGTGGCATGGGTGGCCTCGCCTGGCCCGAATCACTTCTAAACTGAGATCCCGAAAAGCTCTGACTCGGCCCAGGATGAGTAGATCTATCAAATCTCTAGCCTGAATATCGTGGAGGAGCACTAGTCATAGAATAGCCTGAATGTCTAGAAGACTGCTGTCTATGCCCACCTCTATACCCATTCATCGGACCCGAAGATCTAGCTCTCTTGCCATGCCCTCTATCATGCTCACTTCTTTGTTATTGTAAGCTTTCTTCTAGATTCTGAGCGTGGGCTTGGATGCGTGCAATATCCATATTGTCCTGGAGGGACGCAATCAAGCATCTATCCATCAAATGTGGCCCTAGGCCTTTCACAAAACTGTGTACTCGATCACCCATGTCCGTCACCATGGCCGACGCATACCTAGCCAAGGAGTTGAAGCGGAGACTATACTCTAGAGCACTCATGCTCTCTTGTCTCAAATTTAGGGACTTATCGGCTCTAACTCGTCGAACTTCCGGGGGCAAATAATGTCGGAGGAATGCATCTACAAATTCTTACCATACCGGGGGAGGTGCATTGGCTCCCCGTGAAGCCATCCAAACTGTGTACCAACATACCGCGACATCCCTCAATCTATAGGACGCTAGCTCCACCGATTCGGTGTCTGAAGCATGTATCAATTGAAGCGTCCTCAACATACCGTCAATAAAATTCTGAGGGTCCTCATCCGACTTTGATCCAAAGAATTTCGGAGGGTTCAAATTGATAAAATCACGGGCTCTTGCACTAACAGCCCTATCACCTTGCCCTGAACTTGGCCTCTGAGTCTGGACTGCAACCAATTGAGTCAACAAATTAATGACCTCTCTTACATCTTGGCCTGAAGCATTCGGTGGAGGAGCCGGAGGTACTGGAGGGCGGGGATGAGGCTCCCTCACGCTCCTCTAATATAGGCCACAGGCGGACGGCCGAGATAGAGCCACCACTTTGGGACTCACTTTCCTCTACTACCGGTGGCGGTGCTCTTTCGGCCCCACTTTTTCACCGTCACCGTCTTTGCCCTTTTGGGCTGCTTGGTTTTCACTTTACGGCATTTACGAAATACACAACATATCGTTAGGAAACAAGAAGTTCTTACATCATAGCTCTATCGCACAATTCCTTATGAAGAAAGAAGGTCATTCATTCCTAAAATGTCCGCAGCTTCTTGTTTATAAGTGTGGAGCCAACATACCCATAACCAAGACTCTACTAGACACGGCTAGTAGACACACCCTACGACTGAACTACTCTGATACCACTTTGGTCACGGCCCAACTTGAGGGCCGCGATGAGCACCCGGTGCTAGCCCACCCGGGCACCCCTTAACATACTTATACATCACATTCTAGATGAGCCGCATAATTATATCATACTTTTCATTCATCATCATTCTAATCTCATCGGGCAACAACATATTTATATCATCGATAACATCTATGCCCATGTACATGTACATACGCCGACAAGGTGATCAACAATATCTCAAAATATAGGCCGACAAGGCCGAACATATCTAACCACATACATAATATCTATGAGCCTCTAAGAAGGGTACATCATATCATATCATATGGGCGGGACGGGACCCGCCGTGCCCGTGAATATATACACAAAAGAATCTATACCAAAAATTGCTGACTCCACCGGAATGAAATGGAGCTGCCAGCATGTAGTCCACGAGATAATACGGCTATGGATCAAATCTGTCTCCTGACCACTGCGGGCATGACGCGGCGTCCACGAACAAAAGGACGTCGGTACGAAGAATGTACGAGTATGTAAAAAAGCATGATCAATATCAATATGGAAGCATAAAAGATAACATATGAAATAATATAGCTGGGAGATAATGGCATCATCATCGTGGTACTTACCTGCTTTCCATAGGGACGTTCAATTTCTATTTCGTACTCATGTACATACATTTGTATTCTTGCTCATTTACCTTTCGTATCTACTTTCATATTCGTATTCATGTCTCCTTTCATACTCATGCTCATATCATGTACATTGCATATTCATAGCCCTTACTTGGCACTTACATAGTCTTATCATATTCGTACTCATATAGATGTCATCATATAGCTTAATCATACTCGTATAGATGTCATACATATAGCTTTTATATTACGTACCCGACCACGGAGGTTCGGTGTTTCGCGTACCTGGCCCTTCCGAGGCTCAGTGTCTGGCCCTACCGAGGCTCAGTGTTATTCATACCCAACTGCAGTGGTGTGCGCGCGTCGTTATATATAGATATACATATTCATTATACTCTACCCGGCCATAAGCTCGGTGTTCACAATAGCCTCTCATGGGCATACGTACATATATACATATACATTTTTATCATATTCTACCCGGCCATATAAGCTCGGGGTTCACAATAGCCTCTCATGGGCGCACATACATACAAGCTTATATCTATCTTTAGCCCTTTTCTATCGTCATTTATTACCCTCTATCCTCAGAATATCATTCGTCGTATAAGGAACTTAGTACAATCATATTATTTGGGCATCATTAGCTTAATAGCTTCTCGAGCTAGGATCACTAGAGAGTATCTGTTACACCTCGCATTTTACACATTTGGATAGTCCGAGTTAAAGGCGGAAAGTTAAGGACACGGCTAGTTTTCGGCTTTATTTAGGGTGCAAGTTGCTTGTAAGTATTATTGGCATGGAGTATTAAGGGCAAATTTGGAAGTTGAAATTGTTATTTATGACTTGTTGAAAAAGTCTTGTGGCCATCCAAGTTGGAGTGAACTATGGCCCACATGGATGCAAAATACATGTGATTAAAAAGATGACTAAGTGAGCAAAAATTCATCTATTATTACCTAAGGAAAATTCTAGAAAGTTGAAGAAAATTGGAGACAAAAAAAAAAAAAAGGAAAGAAGGGAAAAACGGCCAAGAGGCACATGACTAGTCATGTGCCTATAACTATATATATATATATATATATATGTGTGTGTGTGTGTGTGTGTGTGTGTGTGATGAAAATTGGAAGGCAAGCATTCATCATCTTCACTTGGAAATTTCATGAAACTTGGAGAAGGAACAAGAGAGGCCATTCGGCCATCTCTAGCCAAACAAGGCCATGGAAGTTTGATTGTGAAAAATAATTTCTCCTTGCCTTCTACTAATTAAAAGGCCCTCTACGACATGAGCTAGTTGTTGAAGCAAGAAAAACATTCTTCCTTGGAGAGCATGTCCTAGCCGAGTGGGAGAAGCCAAGGGAAAGAGGTGAGTTTTGATCTTCTTTACATGTCTTATAGATGCTTGTGGATATTGTAGTTCATGGAAACGAATGAAATTCATGAACATATAGAAATTGGAGTATGGCCGTGTGTGTGCATATGTGTGGCCGTGTAGTGTGTGTTGTGTTAGAGTAAGAAATTAAGTGTATTCCACATGTTTATGTGTTGTTGTAATGTGTAGAGAATGAAGGAAACTCATGGAATGTTGTATGTTGTGTTGTGGCCGAATATGGGCTGAATTGGTATAGGTATGTTGAACTCATTTTATATGGTATTGTGGTTGTTGATTGTTGTAGATTATGTGATTAAAATGAAGGTTTGATGACTCAAATGGAAGTCGGAAATGTTGTGGACTGTTTTGGAGAGCAATATGATTTTTATATAGATTCTTGTGTGCATGAGAATAATGATCGTTAGCATGCGGATTGTTGATATAGTTTATGAGTTTAAAAGAAATAAATGTATTGTTGGAGTTCTTATGGCATTCGGAAGATTCGGGTTGGAAATCTTGAACATGTTGTGAATTGATTATTGATGTGGTTAGAATAATTGTTGGAATTGTTGTTGATAGTTTGGCCGGGTTAAATTCCCGGATTGTTGTTGATTAAAATTGGCCGAGTTGGAATCTCGGGGATGGCGTATTTACAGGGGAAATGCTGCCGAAATTTCTGTAGACAAATGTTGATTCAAGATTCGGATTCTTAAGGACTCTAATTGATGTTTGGTAAATGTGACCAAATTGTAGATTACGGCGAACTTGGAACTTGAATTTGGAGGAGCGTAAGAAGCGGAAAAAGGTATGTAAGGCTTCACTTTTCTTTCTTGGCATGTCGTAGATGTAATAGGTTTGGACACGGGCCTCGGGGACATTTCTATTCTCCGGAATCCGCACCTAAAGTTTTCCCTTTTTCATTTAGTAGAATTGAATTAGAAATGGTGCGAAATGTTGGAAAAACTTCCTAAACACCTAGAACTTGCGCAAATAGGACCCGATTACCTTAAGACCCTCACCAGTGACATCATGAATTGTAATGTACGTAAATTTGGTACGCCGCCTCATTTGACCCGAGGTGGGCCCATCGTTCCCGTATTTTCATTATTGTTCCATTTGACTTATTCTTAAGTAGAATCCAATGGAAACTTTTGATCCTTATTCGTCATCAAATGCCAAGTACTGTAACTATGCTAACGAGGATATTCTTATGATGGCGATGAAGATACTAGGTATGAGAAAATGGCTATGACGCATATGTTAAGAATATGTACTTACCATGAATATGCTTCACAATGACATGGATGATGTCAAGGAAGAAAATGTTTACATGTTGAATATGACCATGATAATTCTATGATTAAAGGTTCCAAGTTTATGATTCCAGTGACGAGATGAGAACGTTAAGCTATTTCTTGAATTCTCAACTCTATTCATGAATAATGTCTATTTTTAAAGATTCCAAGTATACGAAACGAGGCCTTACGATCCTGGTTCATGTTTTCCCATGATATTACTTTTCATTAATAGTCTCGCCTTATATTAATCGTTCCTTCAAGGTGAGGCAAGCGCCCATAAGCTATGCTATAATATAATCGGAGGTTTCCGACCTTACGTCACTCCGATGGATACATGATTTTCTTGGGCTCTCCTGCATGCTTATATGACCTATGTATATGAAAAACGTATAAGTACCTGGGGTGGGGGGAAGGGATACATGGGAAATGGGAAGGGAACCATGTTTCATTGCCACCTGGTCAGCTGGCTTATCATCCCGGACGCGGGATTTATGGGCGAGCCGGAGTATTTCGGCGCAATGTGGGCGAGCCGACGCTGTTCGGTGCTATGATACTATGACACACTATGATATGCTATGATACTATGACACACTATGATATGCTATGATACTATGATACACTATGATATGCTATGATACTATGATACACCATGATATGACATAAATTCTATTTTCTATGTCTATGAAGAGAAATGTTCTCTTGTACTAAAAAGGAAAAACAAGCATGTATGGTATCCGACCAAAAGGGCATTCACATGTACAGGTTATCCTCTTATCTCATCACATGTTCTATGATCCCATGGTATCGTCGTTCATACTTATGTTCCACACTCACGATTGTATTATTTTTCATGTTTTACATACTCGGTACATTGCTCGTGCGCGACGCCCTTTTTGTGGGCGGCGCCGCGTTTCATGCCGCGCGGTGCACACCGAGTGAGTAGAAGCCATTACAGAAGACGTTCCAGCGGATTGGCGAGCTCCATTTCATTCGGAGTGTTGCCGAGTCAGAACACTATGATATGGTTCCATGTTCTATGCTAGAGACTTTGCAGACAGTGTCATATGTATAGTACGTTGGTACGTAAGCGGCTCCGTAAGCCGATGTGTTGTTATAGGTTGTATTACGAGTTTTTGCGTGATTATAGATACCGTTGGGCATACGAAAAAAAAAGCATACTTGTTTCTGAAGAAGTTCTTTGTGTATTCATGCTATGATCAAGGGCCCAATATGAAAATGAGTGTTACGATAGACAGAGGGTTCGCTTGGCTCCGAAAATGGGGACGGGTGCACATCACACCCTAGTAAGATCGGGGTGTGACAAAGTGGTATCAGAGCGGGTCGGTCCAAGGATTGTCTGCAAAGTCGTGTCCGTGAGTCTGTTTATGGGTGTGAAGCCGCCACATTTATAAACGGAGGCTGCGGGGCATTTAGAATTGTTGACCTTCCTTCGTTCTAAGATCGTGCGATAGAGCCAAGTTATAGGAAATAAGATTCCGTATATTAACCTTTGATTTCGGCAGGGAAACAATGTCGATCGAAGAAAGTGACTGACGATATGGAAGGTTACAAGGCACGCAGTTAAGCGAAGATATAAAAGACATATGCCGAGTAGGGTATTGATATACGATTGAAATGCAAAGTTGGAAATTGGAAAGGAAAGTGAGCAAGAAAGTGTAACACGTGTAGTCACGACGAGCATATGAGGTAAATCTAGTGTTTCTTCAGACTTTTATGAATACGGAGAGCCCTGTACGGCTATGATATGATGCGATATGATATGATGTATGTATATGGTGATGGCCACGCGAGGCAACGTTGGTATTTCTGCGTGCGAGATTTTGGAATAGTAAGAAATACGAGAGGAAACTCTGAAAATTTTTCTGGAAATAATACGAGAATGGGATACAAGTTGGAAAGTATTTTGAAAAAGTCGGGTTAATAGTAGCGATGAAAGTTGACTAAGCTGTAAAGTGCGGCTGCCCTCTAGGAATAAGTTAACTGTGGAATGAGCAGTGACATAGGAAATAAGACGTCGGTGGAAATATGGTAGTAAGAAGTTTGGAAGGACTTGTGCTACTAGACGATGATTTAGAAAGGATCGGCAGGTTTGGATAAAGTGACATGACTAAGACAAGGGTATGAAGGAAAAAGAATTGTGACGAATAGGAATGTATCGATCAAATAGGCGGTAAAAGGTCTTTGTGGGGATGCTTTATAAATCTGGTAAGGCTCCGACGTACTCTAGGGTACGTAATGAAGGTTGTGCGGTGAGTTGGACGCGATCATACCGGCATTAACGCACCCGATTTCATTAAAGTCTCAAGGTCAAGCGTGCTGAAGTGAGAGAAATTTCAGGATGGGTGACCCCCTGGGAAGTTTTCCGAAAATCCTACAAATTCAGACGTAAGAAGTGAATAAGAGATTGGAGTAGTCTAAGAGAGGTTAGCGTATGTGGAGCGGCCAGAAACCTTAAAAGGACACGTAGGACGGTGTGAATCAGGTCGGTGAAGAGAAGGAGCTAATGGAGAGAAAGGAATAAAAAGGAAGCGAGACAACAGTGTAGTAATAGGTGATGACGTATAACTGAGAGTACGAGTACCATAAGCGACAGGACGGTGAAAGGCTAAGTTACAGAAAGACAAGAAACGAGGTAGAGCGAATGCTAGAGAATGACTGGTATGACACGGATAGGATGTGAACGAATAGAATACGTTCTGAAAATGAGAATAGGACCATATATGAGTAGTGTGATCTGAACGACACAGAGGTAGCATAAGATTTCCCGTGTGCAGAAAAGGATACAGGCATGAATGGATGATGGTATAAGCATACCCCTAAAGGGGGAAGCGGAGAGAGAGATGCAACAATGAGATAGAAGCGATCGATACGGTAGTATGTTTGATATGGATGCTTGAGCTACAAATGAAACCCCCTTCATGGAAACAAGTTAGTAAGATCGGAAAACCAGCAACAAGCGGATGGGAATCAGAATGGTATTTAAGGCAGTGTGAGAAGTCTTGCAAAAAAACCTCGAATGACAGGACACAAAAAAAAAAACATGGACGTGTATGAAGAAAAAGAGTATGACAAGAAAACGGTATCGGATAGCTTAAGAGGTAGTGTGAAGGATGGCAATAGCTATGAAAAGGAAGCTCCCCGAGGTGCTTATGAGACCCCACAGGGACTAATTGAACATTCGAGGACGAATGTTCTAAAGGGGGAAGGATGTTACACCTCGCATTTTACACATTTGGATAGTCCGAGTTAAAGGCGAAAAGTTAAGGACACGGCTAGTTTCCGGCTTTGTTTAGGAGTGCAAGAAGTTGCTTGTAAGTATTATTGGCATGGAGTATTAAGGGCAAATTTGGAAGTTGAAAATTGTTATTTATGACTTGTTGAAAAAGTCTTGTGGCCATCCAAGTTGGAAGTGAACTATGGCCCACATGGATGCAAAATACATGTGATTAAAAAGATGACTAAGTGAGCAAAAATTAATCTTTTATTACCTAAGGAAAATTCTAGAAATTTTAAGAAAATTGGAGACAAAAAAAAAAAAAAAAAGAAAAAGGAAAGAAGGGAAAAACGGCCAAGAGGCACATGACTATGTGCTATATATATATATATGTGTGTGTGTGATGAAAATTAGAAGGCAAGCATTCATCATCTTCACTTGGAAATTTCATGAAACTTGGAGAAGGAACAAGAGAGGCCATTCGGCCATCTCTAGCCAAGCAAGGCCATGGAAGTTTGATTGTGAAAAATAATTTCTCCTTGCCTTCCTACTAATTAAAAGGCCCTCTACGACATGAGCTAGTTGTTGAAGAAAGAAAAACATTCTTCCTTGGAGAGCATGTCCTAGCCGAGTGGGAGAAGCCAAGGGAAAGAGGTGAGTTTTGATCTTCTTTACATGTCTTATAGATGCTTGTGGATATTGTAGTGCATGGAAACGAATGAAATTCATGAAAATATAGAAATTGGAGTATGGCCGTGTGTGTGCATATGTGTGGCCGTGTAGTGTGTGTTGTGTTAGAGTAAGAAATTAAGTGTATTCCACATGTTTATGTGTTGTTGTAATGTGTAGAGAATGAAGAAAACTCATGGAATGTTGTATGTTGTGTTGTGGCCGAATATGGGCTGAATTGGTATAGGTATGTTGAACTCATTTTATATGGTATTGTGGTTGTTGATTGTTGTAGATTATGTGATGAAAATGAAGGTTTGATGACTCAAATGGAAGTCGAAAATGTTGTGGACTGGGAGAGCAATATGATTTTTATATAGATTCTTGTGTGCATGAGAATAATGATCGTTAGCATGCGGATTGTTGATATAGTTTATGAGTTTAAAAGAAATAAATGTATTGTTGGAGTTCTTATGGCATTCGGAAGATTCGGGTTGGAATATCTTGAACATGTTGTGAATTGATTATTGATGTGGTTAGAATAATTGTTGGAATTGTTGTTGATAGTTTGGCGGGTTAAATTCCGGATTATTGTTGATTAAAATTGGCCGAGTTGGAATCTCGGGGATGGCGCATTTACGGGGGGAAATGCTTGCAAATTTCGTAGACAAATGTTGATTCAAGATTCGGATTCTTAAGGACTCTAATTGATGTTTGGTAAATGTGACCAAATTGTAGATTACGGCGAACTTGGAACTTGAATTTGGAGGAGCGTAAGAAGCGGAAAAAGGTATGTAAGGCTTCACCTTTCTTTCTTGGCATGTCGTCGATGTAATAGGTTTGGACACGGGCCTCGGGGACATTTCTATGCTCCGGAATCCGCACCTAAAGTTTTCCCTTTTTCATTTAGTAGAATTGAATTAGAAATGGTGCGAAATGTTGGAAAAACTTCCTAAACACCTAGAAATTGCGCAAATAGGACCCGATTACCTTAAGACCCTCACCAAGACATCATGAATTGTAATGTACGTAAATTTGATACGCCGCCTCATTTGACCCGAGGTGGGCCCATCGTTCCCCTATTTTCATTATTGTTCCATTTGACTTATTCTTAAGTAGAATCCAATGGAAACTTTTGATCCTTATTCGTCATCAAATGCCAAAAATCTTAACTATGCTAACGAGGATATTCTTATGATGGCGATGAAGATACTAGGTATGAGAAAATGGCTATGACGCATATGTTAAGAATATGTACTTACCATGAATATGCTATGAATATGCTCACAATGACATGGATGATGTCAAGGAAGAAAATGTTTACATGTTGAATATGACCATGATGATTCTATGATTAAAGGTTCCAAGTTTATGATTCCGGTGACGAGAGAGAACGTTAAGCTATTTCTTGAATTCTCAACTCTATTCATGAATAATGTCTATTTTTAAAGATTCCAAGTATACGAAACGAGGCCTTACGATCTGGTTCATGTTTTCCCATGATATTACTTTTCATTAATAGTCTCGCCTTATATTAATCGTTCCTTCAAGGTGAGGCAAGCGCCATAAGCTATGCTATAATATAATCGGAGGTTTCCGACCTTACGTTACTCCGATGGATACATGATTTTCTCTCTCTCTGCATGCTTATATGACCTATGTATATGAAAACGTATAAGTACTCCGGGGTGGGGGAAGGGTGTCACACCCCCCCCCCACCCCCGACCCTGCACCTAGAGGCGAGCGAACCCGCGTACTCTCATAATACTCATAGCCATATCGGGCCCACAAAGTATAACACAAGCACAAAAAGAAATTTTTTCCCGAAAACACACATGCCTTTCATTTTTTTTTCAAATCAAACAGCGTAACCATAGCGAATCTATAAATAAACACACGAGGTTCATAACACAATGCGTACCGATACATAGGCCACATAGCCACAAACGAACATTTCTCAATACACGACATCGTCCGCAAAGTTCTAACATAACTCCGAATACCGTACAAAGCATTTCGACTCGGAAACACTCTCGAGGAAATGGAGCTCGCTAACCCAAATTACGGAACATCTTCTCGCTAACATCATTCGCTCAATCGTGGGTACCGCGCGGCACGAAACGTACCGAAGAACAGGGTCAAGAAATATGTACTCTAGTATGCAGCGTAAAATACGAAAACGAAATAAAAAGTGTACCCAACGCGAGCATAATAGTCCAAATACCAACGTTTCTTCCATCCGACCTCCAAATCATACATACACAAATCATACACACATACCGCGCGGAACCCACGTAATATCACGTACATACGTACACACATATACCGCGGTTGTGAACCCACAAGCTAATATATAAATATATAAATATACACACACACATACATACATACCGCGGGTCAAGAATCTAGCCGGGCGCGCGCGCCCGCGGTCAAGTATCCAGCGGCCGACGATATCACACGTACACATGCTGCGTTAGCATCCGCCGTTGTCATGGTACGCCCTCTGGCCAAGTATCCAGCGACAATATCACACATATACCGCAATGACCTTGCTACAAAAGAGGTAATAACAATACACACGAGCAGTAATCGTGCGGTGCTCATACGTATACAATTTCTTTAATTACAAACTCAACAGTAACAACCAAAGCACACCATTCCTTCAAAGCCAAGGCAATAGTTAAAACAGTTCTTTTTCCAAACATTATTCGAAAAACATATCAAACTCAACTTTAGAGATCATAATCACGTGTCAAGGTCACATGCATATTAGTAAATAAATAATTAAGTTGCCTTCCAAATTCGGTGACCAAATATGTTTAATAACATCTAAGGAAAAGCGGAAACAAGTTTCGTGTTTATCGGAATTAGTATACAATACAAATCTTCTAAATCGTTCTGGTGTGTCAAAATGTATTATCAAACTCAATGAGGTAGTTAAAATAACATTTTATAGTAATTCCAGTGATAGCCAAAAGTTCTTTTTTCAAAATCACACAAATATACCAAACAGCGACATAGGAAGACCTTCGAACGCGTGGGCCCCACCGATCAAATCGAGGCGGCGGACCCCAAACTATGGTCATTAGTCGGTGAGGTCATAGACAAGGATCCAAGGCCCTCCAATATCATTTAGGCGAACTACGGGTGTTTGAGCAATATTTCAACACAACAGACATTTCCAATTCAATTCTACCGTAACGAAAAGGTCAAAACGAAGCTCGGATTCCGAGGAGTGTAGTCGGCCCCCGTGGGGCTCGAATCTCACCCTAACATACTTAGGACATGCCAAGAGAAGGAAAGAGCAAAGCTTTACATACCTTTTCTTGCTTGTTAAGCTCACAAAGACTCCAATCCCGTTTCGTCAAAATCCTACAAATGGTCACATTTACTAGCTACTATTCACGAGGTTCAAACTTCCAACTCGGGTTTAGTATTTGCCTACCGAAATTTCTAAAGACCTCCCTTATAAATATGACAATTTTAGATTCAAACTCGGCCAACACAACAACAACCATACCAACAACAATGTATAGCAACATCAACAATCAACTAGAACGCATTCTAGCGCAATAATCTTATTTTCCAAATAGCGCAACAACTCCAAATCCAACTTACACTTACAAACCAATATCAATATGTTCATATTTCACATACTAATTCAAGATCATTCAAACATAAACCAAGAGCATTCCAAGCTATATATCCACTATTCGACAATTCCATCAATTTCATATTCAATTCAAAATTCCCATATATGCGACTTTAAACCATTCCAACACATTTATTTACTAATTCATCTCCAATAACAACAATCTATACTTTAACAACTTCATTACCTTAATATCATAAAATCATATTAATATGACATAATTTCTCTACATTCCATTTTTATGCCAACTTACCCCATATATGCTTTTCTTACATTGTAATGATCACAACCACACCACTAACATGTTACCCAAAATAAATCCACCACCATTTCACCCATATATAGGCCACTACTAAATATGAAATTTCCAACTTCATTTCATTTTCATTCAACTTTTCATTTTCAATACAATTTTCATAATAACTACAACTAGAATGCAACATAAAATCCAACTCATCTCATCTATACCATAACACACACACACGGCTACTTACATACATGCACACCCATCATGCAAACTTTCATATTTCCATAAACTCTACTCATTTCCATATACTACAACACAAGCAAACCTTCATAACATAAATAAAAGGGATGAATTCTTACCTTTTCCTTCCAACTTCTTCACTTAACTCATGTTGAATTGATGAAACAAGGACTCAATCTTCCAAAACAACTACGCCAAGTCGGAAAAGTGGACCTTGAATTAGTTTGAATACCACAAGAAAATAATTTTTGAAGAAAGATTTCCAAGGGACAAATATTGGAGGACATGGCCGATCACAGGCCCTTGCTCTTCATCTTTTGTTATTCTCCTTCTCTTATTTTCTTGAAACTTCCAAATGATAAGGCTCCCTTTATATAATTGTCACATGGAAAATTAATTAAGCTGTTGGCTTGGCCATTGTATGGCCGGCCACCCTCACTCCTTTGGGCCTAATTTTTCCTTTTTATTTTTCGAGCCCAATTGGTTACAAATCTCGCTTTGTAAATTCCCGAAAACAAATTCTCAAAATTCCAATTTTGCCCTTGGCCTTCCTCAATATTTCACATTCAATATTTCCTTAAACATCACATGCACCTACAAGATCCATCTAAAGCCTTATTTCTTACCATTCCGAATTATCTCCAATTTTTTTCCGAATACGCAAAAATGCGAAATATAACACCAACCTTTACTTTTAACACTTCATACCATCGAAAGACGAATATACGACTTATGCTTCAAGGAAAAATCAACAAAATCGGAAATTGAAAGTCTTAATTTTTAACTCCGTCGCAAACAACTTAAAAATATTCCGACATACAAAGTACGGGTGTAACAAAGGGATACATGGGAAATGGGAAGCGGAACAATGTTTCATTGCACACTGTCCGGGCTATTTATCATCCCGGCGGGATGCCGGATGCCCGAGCAGCCGGATTTATGGGAGCGACGCCGTGGTATTTCTACACATCGATATGCGAGCCGATACACTATGATATGCTATGATACTATGACACACTATGATATGCTATGATACTATGATACACTCATGATATGCTATGATACTATGATACACTATGATATGCTATGATATAACATGATATGACATAAATTCTATTTTCTATGTCTATGAAAAAGAAATGTTTTTTTTCTAAAAAGGAAAAACAAGCACGCATGGTATCCAAACTCATGCGTGCATTCACATGTATAGGTTATCCTCTTTATCTCATCACATGTTCTATGATCCCATGGTATCGTCATTCATACTTATGTTCGTTGTATTATTTTTCATGCTTTACATACCCGACATTGCTCGCATCGACGCCCTCGCGGGCGCCGCGTTTCATGCCGCAGTGCACCGTATGAGTAGAAGCCATTACGGAAGACGTTCAGTCAGGATTGCCAGCTTCATTTCATTCCGGAGCGTTTCTAGTCGAACAATATGATATGGTTCCATGTTCTATGCTAGAGACTTTGCGTACGTTGGGTCATACGTATGTATAAGACGTTGGTTCCGTGTGGCTCCATAAGCCGATGTATAGTGTTGTTATAGGTCAGACGATTTCACGTGATTATGTATACCGTTGCATACGCGCGTAAAAGCGGAAAGTTGTATTTGTTTCCCCGAAGAAGTTCTCGTTGTGTATTCATGCTATGATCAAGGGCCCAATATAAAAATGAGTGTTACGGCGAGACGTAGGTTCGCCCGCTCCGAAATACGGGATCGGCGCCCATCACACCCCTAGTAAGATCGGGATGAAAAGATTATGAACTCATAAGAAGATGAGCAATTGGCCAAGAACCATGCCTTATGAAAGAAGGGTTAGCCTTACATACCTTTCGTGCAACTATTATATCACTCCGAGCGTTCTTCTTCAAAGCTCACGTTCTACCTTCATCGAAGTGCATACATATTAGATACTAGGATAGCATCTAGCATTTATGACTAATTCTAGAGAAA
The DNA here is from genome assembly GCF_029784015.1 of Lycium ferocissimum. Classification (NCBI taxonomy): domain Eukaryota; kingdom Viridiplantae; phylum Streptophyta; class Magnoliopsida; order Solanales; family Solanaceae; genus Lycium; species Lycium ferocissimum. Next base: position 8,044 of record NW_026719426.1, on the reverse strand, counting down.
ATCGGACAGAATCTCCTTTATTCATACGGCTTCTCGCGTATTACACATCAACTCCCAACCATCAAATAACAACATTCATAATATCCTCACAATAGCCTTTAATCAACCACATTACTCTTACCTCACACTTTACCTCAATTATCCACATTCATAGTCATAACTCGACAATACGTTCATTCACATGCAATGTCATTTCCCACACTCTCAATAGCATTTATAACATGATCATATTTATAACGTATCAAGAATCATAACTCGTTCCACACATTTACTCAAAAGTGCTACTATTCACATATTTATGACCCATTTCTTATATTATTTCGTAATCCAAGTGTTTCAACTTCCAAATACTTTAAATAACATGAAAACATCATAAAACTCACCTTAGGTGGTGTAGGATTGAACCTTGATGGCATACACCTTACTTGAGCCAAACCCTAGATTTCCTTCACTTGATTTTCTTGCTTTCGATGAACTCTAATGGGTTCTCTTGCCTTGATTCACTTGTATTGATGATAAGAACCTTAGATTCCCTTTGGATTCTTGTTCATGAAATGTATATGAAGCCCTAGAAGTCTTAGAGAGAAGTATAGAGATGTTGGAAATGAAATAATGAAGTTGGAAACTCATTTAAAGACTTGGAACATTTCAGTCCGTGGTGTTCCACAGATCGTTCCACGGTCCGTGGAACCTGGGGCCTTTTCCGCTCCGAAAGGAGCTGGTCGTGGTTCATGACCAGCCAGCTGCCTTCTCCGCCGGCCGGTTCCACGGACCCATCCACGGTCCGTGGAACACACTGCTGGCCGTGGAACCAGCCGTGGAACTCACTGTTCCACCAAGTTTGATCTAGTCGTTTCGTTTGATCTCCCATCCTTATGGAACCTTCTTAGCACTTGTTTATCACTTCATTAACAATCTAAGGGGTGTTATAACTCTTCCCCAACACATCATTAAGTTGTCATCAACTTACTACTCATAAAACCCTTTCCGAAACTCATAAATATATATATATATCTTGGTAACTTTCTCACCTAACATCGGATGTCTTTCAAATCTCATTTAGAATCATCAATTGCTATGTATTACTTATTTAAACATGACAATACTATATTCTCCTCTAATATACATAACATTCACCGTGCAGCATCAACGTAAAATTTTCCGAGGTGTAACAAAAGGAGAACAAGCAAGCGATAGATTAGTTAAACGACAAAGGTATGTGAGGCTAGTTGTCACACCCCGACCTTATTAGGGTGTGATGGGCACCCGACTCTCCTCAGAGTCGAGCGAACCCTTAAACGTTCGCGTTACTAAAACCTGTCATTTCAAAAACTTTTTAAAACATAAAAATTTTCAACATAGAGATCATCGTTTTTACCCAAAGTTATGAAAACCTTCACTAATCACATAAATTTTTTATCGGTGACAACATCCGAAAATACATACTCTTTAACATCTATAACCGATTTTTTTTTCGACACCCAATCCACAAGACACCGTTGAAAGTCTCTAGGATGTACAAATACTATGACGTAAGGCTTGACTCTAACACTCCGAACCGATATATACATACGCCAATCCGCGCGGAACAACTTAGAAAAGTCTCCCTCTTCATCCGGGTGTATGGCGTGCGCATGAAACGCAACCCTCGAAGAAAGGGGGGTCGCACGGAATATGTAACGTAAATAAAAAGCGACGCAAACAATAACCACAAATTAATTTAGAAAAGAAACCACAATCAAGCTCATTAAGGCAGCCCCTGGTTGCGTCCACAGAGGAGAAACATAAATGTACACATGGAGTCTTAGAACAATCCCTAAGAATAATGAGTGAACACACGTTCTTCAAGCATACACGATATAAATACATACCGTAACACCAAGATACTCGAATGCACAATCTAAATATAGTATCAAATAGTCCCTTCGGACGGCGACTCGCCCCTAATAATAATAATAATACTAGTAATGGTAATGATAACAACAATGATAATAATGATAATAAACCCCTTCGAATGCGCTTGTCCCGACATACGTCTATCCCGGCTCCCGCCGGGCACGCGTCCCGAAATAAAATAATGGCCCCGCCGGCACGCCGGTCCGAACATACGTCTATCCCGGCCCCTTCGGACGCTGCGTCCCGACATATATTCCTAGCCCGCGGGCATGCCACTCGTGACATACGGCTACCCCGGGCATGCCTTCGGGCATGCCACTCGTGACAATAATACTAATAATAATAATATTAATAATAATAATACTAATAATAATAATAATACTAATAGACATAAGTCGTAGGTGGAATGAAATAGTAAAATCTCGCACCCCTTCGGAGCGGTTTCGAAGAGTCTTATATAATAAGATATCGCACCCCCCTTCGGAGTGGTTTTCGAAAAGTTTAAATAAAAATCTCACACCCTTCGGAGTGGTTTTGAAAGTCAACTTTATATTTTTTTTTAATACAAAACAAACTTCCTTAAAATCATTTGTAAACCGCAAAACACGTTTCAAGTAACCGAGTTAGCATAAAAGGTTAACAACCGTATGCATATGCAGTGGTGAGAAATTAAATGCTTTTCAAGTATCGTTATGACATCATTCATTATAAAACATCTACTTACCATTTCCAAGCAATTCGAGACCGTTATGGAAGTTAGGGACATTGTGGCCCACCTTGGGCCAAGCCGATGGCGTACACCAATTACGAACATTAGGCCTTGTGAAGTCGTCTACGAAAGTTTCACAATCCGGTTCCAATTATGAAAGTTACGTATGTCTAGGCCATTTTTCCAACTACTTAGAGCATATATAATTCAATTCTACCGAATGAAAAAGCAAGGGCAACTTAGATGCATTCCTAAGAGCAGTAGGTAGTCATCCCGGGTTCGTACTCAAACCCTATCACACCTAAGACATGCCAAAAGAAAAGGGTAAGGCTTCACATACCTTTCTCGCCTTTACGATCGCCCAATCTCAAATCCCGTTTCGTCAAAAACCCAAAATGGTCACATTTACCAATTACTATTCATGACTTACAATTTTCAACCTTAACCAATACCGTTCTACAAAAAATTTGGGCAAAGATCTCCCTTATACATAGCATCCCCGAGATTCAACTCGGCTCAAAAAACAATCAACAACAACCCAACAACAACATCAACAACATCAACAATCACGATAGAACACACAACTAGTCTTCTTATTAACATAATGCAATAGCTTCCATTCCGACTTCAAATTTTCAAACCAACACCATCATACTCACATTCATTACTAATCAAAATCATTACGATGCCATTCGGAAGCATTTTATATCATTTCTACAATATATACACAAGATATACAAAATACAAACTTTCCACCAAAGCCATAATTCATCCAAAACTTCCAACCTTCAACATAAACATCCACAACACATTTTCACCTTCCATTATCATTAACAACAATCATAATTTGCACCTTACAACTTCAATCTCATAATTACATAAACTATAATAAAGTCGCATATTTTCCAACAACAACTTAACAATAATATTTTCCATGCTAACTAGAACCATTAACCTTCCATTTCCATCATAAAACTCCAACAACACAATTAACATACTAAATAATATTTATTCATCTCCCCTTCACCTATAACACTACACGGCCACAACACCCAAATTTCATACTTTCATTCATTTCCACATATTACAACATGTATATACCATCCATAACATGTGAAAAGAGGATTAAAACTTACCTTCTTCAACATTTTCTTGTTCCCATGCTCCTCTAATTCCAAATGAAATTATATTCGTGACTACAGGCTACGTCTCGACTTCGATTGGTACTTCATTACTGAAATTTTACTCAAAATCCTCATTTAGTGAGGTATATTTGCTCCCTTTTTGTTGCTGAATTTTTCTGGGAAAAGTTTTGGAACTCTTTTGCTGAAAAAAAAAAAAAATGAGATTTTTGTCCCTTAAAACGGACCTAAGCCGGCTCTGCTTACCGTAGCTACAAGATCGTAGCGTACCTCGCGGAAAATCAAGCCGCGTCGACGGTTCGATTTGTAACGTCTATAATTCTCTACTCCGATGTCCTATCAACGAACGGTTTGTTGCATTACAAACTAGACTCGATTTAAACTTCATTTTAGGATTTTGAAACACCTTAAAACTCCACATATACTATGATGAGGTACATGTCAAACTCATTCTCTGAAAACGCGGGGTATAACATCCTTCCCCCCTTTAGAACATTCGTCCTCGAATGTTCAACTAGTCGCATAGGGTCTTATAAAGATCTCGGGGGGGGGGGGTTTCCTTTATTACCATGACATACCGTCTCATCTCCCAACCATATTTCTTCTTCATCGTCTTTTCAGCTTCCCAAGTCATCTTCTCCCTAGGCTTTTTCTTAATTTCATAACAATCTTCATTATATTCACATTGTCCCGTTCGTATTCGATCTCATAGTGTACCACTCCTTAACCTTTTTACCACTTTCGATCAACTTTATCCTTAATAGCTCACAAGCTATCTTATCAATACTTTCATATACATCACACATTCTTTTCCTACTCGTACTCTTTTTCTTAATCTCACTATTACTATCGGCACGACCTTTCAAGTCGTATTACAAACCCATATCTCATTTTCTTTTTCTTTTTTTTTTTTTTCGAAAAATTTCGGCGAGTTTCCTCTCGTAATTGTCACTATCTCAAAACACACGCACGGGAAATACCAACAATGCCTCACGGGGCCAATATACATATACACATATCATATCATATCACACCTCGCGGGCTCCCAATATCAATAATCATACGAAAATGACAAACGTACCTCGTATGCCCAACTCAAACCGTACCGTTACACCTTCTTATTCACTTTCCTTTTCGATTTTTTTCAACTTTACATTTCGATCATATTTCAATATCTTACCCGAGCACCGTTTGTCATACCTTTGCTTACTGCGCGTACTTTGTAACTTCCGATATCGCCGATCACTTCCTTCTCGCGTCGATGCCATTCTTCGAGCACCAAAAGTTAGTATCGGGAAACTCATTTCTCGTGGCTTGGCTCTATGGCACGATCTCGGACGTGAAAGAAGAGTAACCATCCTAAATGCCCCGTAGCCTCTTTGTTTATAAATGTGGCGCGCAACACACCATAAACAAGACTCTACTGGACACGACTTTGCAGACAACCCCTAGGACGAACTGCTCTGATACCACTTTGTCACACCCCGACCTTATTAGGGTGTGATGGGCAACCCGTCTCCTCGACACCCGTATACGTTACCCATGATCATATACTACGATGAATCGCGATTAAAAAGCTGAAACAATTTCAAAAACTTTCTTCATAAAACTTTTCAACATAAAATCTTTGTTTTTCGACAAGGGATCCTTATGATATATATATTCGGTCGATCACATAAATTTTTGCCGAGTAGGAGCAACGTACAAAAATACACTTACTCTTTTAACATCTATAACCGATTCGCGTTCCCACAACAACAAAATAACAATCCCATACGAACCCACACATGTGACCCGATCCAAGAGTGACAACGATACGATGACGTAAGTGCTCTAACACATCGAGGGATGTACAAATACAACTTCTGACGTCTCCGAAACGCTTGACCTCGCTGGCATGAAACGCGGCCCCGAAGAAGGGGGTCGGTACGGAATATGGAGTATCGATGCCAATCCCGGCTTTAAATTTAGAAAAAGAAAAGTCACGATCCTCTTCATCTGCCGACTCGGCGTGTGAGAGCACACGTAGGTCTTAGAGAACAATCCTTAAGAAAATAATGGGGGAACACCGGTACGGAATATGTGCGATATAAATACATGTCCGCGATGCAAACAATGCCAATCTAAATAGTATCAAAGAAGAAACCACGATCGAAACCAATAATAATAATAATACTAGTAATGGTAATCGGCAATGATAATAATGAAATAATCCCCATCGGAGTGCCGGTAGAACAATCCTTAAGTAAATAATGCGAGTGAACACCGTTCTTCAAGCATACACGATATAAATACATAATACGCCGGAATGCACAATCTAAATATAGTATCACAACGCCGGTCCCGAAATAATAATAATACTATTATGGATAATAATCCCCTTCGGGCATGCCGGTCCAACATACGTCTGTATCCTGATGGCCCCTTCGGGCATCTTGGACATCCTGGCCCCTTCGGACATCTTGGCCCACGAGCATAATATTCCTAGCCCCGCCCGGGCATGCCACTCGTGACATACGGCTACCCTGGCCCCTTCGGGCATGCCACTCGTGACATAATACTAATCCTAGCCCCTTCGGGCATACTAATAATAATAATAATACTAATAATAGCGTTGTGGAATGAAATAGTAAAATCTCGCACCCCCTTCGGAGTGGTTTGAAGAGTCTTATATAATAAGATATCGCACTCCCTTCGGAGTGGTTTTCGAAAAGTTTAAATAATAAAATCTCACACCCCCTTCGGAGTGGTTTTGAAAAGTCAACTTTATATTTTTTTTTAATACAAAACAAACTTCCTTAAAATCATTTGTAAACCGCAAACACGTTTCAAGTAAATCTGAGTTAGCATAAAAAGGTTAACAACCGTATGCACATGCAGAGTGGTGAGAAATTAAATGCTTTCCAAGTATCGTTATGGACATCATTCATTATAAAACATCTACGACCATTTCCAAGCAATTCGAGACCGTTTATGGAAGTTAGGGACATTGTGGGCCCACCTTGGGCCAAGCCGAAGTAGCGTACACCAATTACGAACATTAGGCCTTGTGGAGAGTCGTCTACGAAAGTTTCAAGGCAATCCGGTTCCAATTATGAAAGTTACGGATGTCTAGGCCATTTTTTCCAACTACTTAGAGCATATATAATTCAGTTCTCTTTTGAATGAAAAAGGGGCAACTTTTAGAATCTGATTCTAAGAGTAGAGTCATCCTCGAGTTTCGTACTCAAACCTATCACACCTCGACATGCCAAAGAAAAAAGGGTAAGGCTTTACATACCTTTCTCGCCTTTTACGATCGCCCCGATCTCAAATCCCGTTTCGTCCAAAAGCGCAAATGGTCACATTTACCAATTACTATTCATGAGACTTACAATTTCAACCTTAACCCATCTTGTTCTACAAAAATTTGGGCAGCATCTCCCCTATACATATAGCATCCCCCGAGATTCAACTAAAACTCAAAAACAATCAACAACAACCCAACAACGACATCCATGACATCAACATCACGATAGAACACACAACTAGTCTTCTTATTAACATAATGCAATAGCTTCCATTCCGACGTCAAATTTTCAAACCAACACCATCATACTCCACATTCATTACTAATCAAAATCATTACGATGCCATTCGGAAGCATTTCATATCATTTCTACAATATATACACAAGATATACAAAATATACAAACTTTCCACCAAAGCCATAATTCATCCCAAAAATTCCAACCTTCAAATAAATGTCAGACCCCCCCCGTACCCGCGACACGTGCCCAGTTGGGGACCTCATCTCCTTAACCAAATTGAAAATATTACAAATGAAAATAAAATCCAAGAGTCCTGGGATACGCACGAAGGCCGATAAGGGGTCACAAAAAAGATAAGCCATAATCGTACGCAACCACGGCGTATACGAACCCAATAATGCCTCGCCCTTTCGAAAAAAACATGAATGAACGGGGGCCCCCCCGACCCAATAAATACTACATATGGTGAAAATTTTATATCAAAATAGGGTCACAAAAAGGGCCCCCAACGGCGATAACCTAAAAATCCAAATCTTTTGACTCCGCGAAACGCAACCCCAAAGGGGGGCGACGGGAAAATTCAAAATGGGAAAAAATAAACAAAACAAAATCGAAAAGTAAAACAACGAATGCACAAAATCAAAACGAAAATCATCGTAATGCATGCAAAAAATTCGCCGGCCCCCCTAGGGACTTGGGAAAAGAGGCGTCCCCTTCGTCCCCCGCCAAAAACATCATCTTGTTTGGGGGAAAATTCCCCAAACAAA
>NW_026719425.1:0-11330 GCF_029784015.1 Lycium ferocissimum | reverse complement strand
AAACCATGCAACCACACATCACAATTTCCATAATCCTCATTCAATTCTACACACCATAACATATATATAACCTTCTATAACATAATAAAAATATGAAATTCTTACCCTTTTCCAATGAATTCTCCTTGCCAACACAAGCACTTCCTTGCCTTGAAAATTATACCACCTTGAAGAGGATCTTGAGCTTGATAAGAATACAAGAGAATTACAATTTTTGGACCAAGATTGAAGGCTAGGAAAAAAATTTCTTTTCTTTCCTCCTCTCTTTTTCTCCACGGCCGAAGGCCCTTTTTTTTTTTTTTTGCTTCCTTGATTTGTTTGATTTCTTGAAAATTCTAGAGAGGAACACACATATATATATATATATATACAAACTTCTGCCTTCGGGTGTACTGCGCGCACGAACGCAGCCCCGAAGAAAAGGGGTCGGTACGCATTTAATGTACCGAGTATGTAAGACATGAATAATAATACGAACCGGAACATAGTTATGAACAACAATACCATGGGATTATAGAATCGTGATGAGATAAGAGAGATAACCCGTACATATGGACGGTAATTGCATAGAACTATAAAGCATATCATAGGTCAAAGGAACCCGTACACGTGCGTGCCGCCGAGGGCGGATTCCATGCATGCCTACTTTTCCTTTTTTTTTTTTTTTTTTTGAATACGTGTGTTTCTTGTTCTTGTACATAGAAAACGTGATACTTTTCGGAAAACGGTACTTTTACTTGCATAGCTATGTACGCCGAATTCATCGCTCTCCCACCCCCCTCCCAACAAAGGTCCCAAGTATATATATTATATATATATATATATATATATATATATCATACATCACATAACGTACGCCGCGTACGGCTCTCCCATATCCCGCGTCCGGCATCCCGCGTCCGGATGATAAGCCTACCGAATCGTGGACACAGCTTGCCCTCCCCATTCCCCATATACAGTACATTCATCAATATCACGCATCATATACATTATCATATAAACAAAGCATGCATGGAGTCCAAGGAAGGTCATGTGTCTATCGGAGTGACGTAAGGTCGGTGACGTCCGATTACATTATGGATTAACCGGGATCGCTTTGTCTCACCTCACAACGAGTATTTTAAGGCGAGACTATCAACGGACAGATATCATTAAGAGAAAACATGGAATGAGATCATGGACATCATATGCGTTTGTTTGTAGACTTTGAAATCCTTAGAAAATAATACTATAGCTAAAGGGTAGAATCGAAGATCAAGGACTAGTCTATCTCTTTCATATTCGCATTGAATTCTTGACTTAAGGCTCATAGTCATGGAGTCATAAACATGTTCTTTCCTTTACATCATCGTCATCACTTTCATCATGAAAATATTCCCCTTAGAATAGTTACAACATTTGTCGGTGAGTAACCGAGAACCGAAGGAAATCCGGGAACAATGGGCTCACCTCGGGTCAAATGAGGCGGCGTACACAATTGATGTATAATACGTTTCGTGACATTACTTAAGAGAGTCTTAGGGTACTCGGTCTTGTTTATGCAAGTTCTAGAGGTCTAGAGGTTTTTCCCACCTTTTGCACAATTTCTATTTCAATTCTACTGAATGAATAGTAACTAATTTCAATCTCGGTTTTCTAGGAAAGGAATTATCCCCGAGGCCCGTGTTCAAGCCTATTACATCTAAGACATGCCAAAGAAGGAAAGTAAAGTCTTACATACCTCTTTCCCTGCTCCTTCGTTGCTCCAAATCCAATTTGCAAATCCGCCAAAATCTACGATTTGGTCACATTTACCAAATGTCAACTCGAGCATCTAGAAGTAAATTCTCGAAGTAACACTTGTCTACCAAAATTTCGGCAAGATTTCCGTAAATGCGCCATCCCCGAGATTCTAACTCGGCCCAATTCAACAACAACAACCCGAGAATGGAACTCCGGCCACAATATTAACAACAAAACCAACAATAGCATATCCAAATATATTCTAACATTAACAAGTCATCTCCACATATTTCGACAACCTTCCAATTATATATTTTCAAGCTATCATCAATGCTCGCATATTCGAGTATTAATCCGAGACCACTTAAACAAATTTCAAAAACACTTCACTATGTTCAAACGACCCAAACAACATACCATAGTACCCAAATCTTCCAAATACCATAAGGACACCAACAATACATTTATTTCCATAATTTCAAGAAAGTATATTCAAGACACACTAAGCTCCAAATCAGCCCACAACAATCTTATCTTCAATTTAAATCGTCAAGCACTCATTTTCATCCTAGAATCTACACCACAATCAACCAAGAACACTAAATTAATTTAATTCGTTCTTCCTACACCAACCAACCATACTCACGGCTAGACTCCAACATACCCACTTTCATGAATTTTTATTCATTTATTCATCACATAGTCCATAACATAACAATCAACATGCTTCATAAACTTAACTCTTCACTCCTATACCATATAACATACACACGGCTTCACACACCAACATCTTCATTTCATGAATTCCATTCATCTCAACACACTATCACACGTCCACAACCATGCATAACATATGAAAAACAAGATTGCACCTTACCTTTTCCTTCAACTCCCACTCGGCTAGGAACCTCTCTTGCAAGAACGGATAGTTTTCTCCTTCCAACAACTCCTCCACGTCGTAAAGGACCTTCTAATTAGTGGGAAAACAAGAAGAAAATAATTTTTCCATGATCATTTGCCATGGCTGAATTCAGCCAGCCATGGCCGTGACTCCCTCTCCCTTTTTTTTCTTTTGTTTCTTTCTTTCTTTCTTTCTTTCTCTCTTCTTAAAATATGACCACCCCTCTTATATATATATACATATATAATTCACTTGCATGTGAGGGGCACATGCCCCCTCTCTAGATTTTTCTTTCTTTTCCCTCCTTTTCTTTATTGTCTAGAATTTTCTTAAAATTTAATCCAAAAAAAAAAGACTAGGTGTCTTGCCACATAAGTTTGGCCCCTTCCAAGATTTTCAAGACTTCTTGTGAAATTCCCATTTTGCCCTTAGCCTTCCATAATATTTCCATGAACCCTTTTCCGAATTTTCCTTTTTACCCTTAACCTTTCTCATTATTTCCATACTACCAACGTCCATAAATAATGCTCATAACCTACTAATGCATTAAAATAATTTTAGAACATAGTCTTGTCCTTAACTTCTCGCCATTAACTCGGGATATTCAAATGTACAAAAATGCGAGGTGTAACATTTCTAGGATCATAACACATATCAAAATATATTATAGACTCGTCATATCTATCATTCGACAACGGTACATTGATCAAAAGATTCCTTTAAGCATTGTATAGAAATAAATCAATTAAATCCATAGTAAGAGGTCTCGGAGTCTGTGGGCCCACCTCGGGTAAATCGAGGTGGTGAACTCAAATTTTGGATCATAAACCTTATGGAATCATTCACGAGAGTTTTGGGACAATCCGAGTCCATTTGTGAAGATTACATACATATAAGTCACTTTGATGACAATTTGTAAAGAAACTAGTTCAATTGCGCTGAAAGAAATGGGGCCAATTTCAATCTCGGATTTCAAGAGACAGGGTCATATCTAAGGCTCGTGTCCGAGCCTAATACGTTTAGAACATGCCAAAGAATGAAGAGGAAAACTTTACATACCTTAGCTACGCCTTACGCTCGCTCAAATTCAATTCCCGTTTCGCCCCAAAATCTACAAATGGTCATGTTTACCAATTAGCGATTTCAAGCCTTTAGAACTTAAATCTTAACTTATACTTCCCTACAAAAATTTGGGCAGCACCTCCCCTATACATACAACGTCCCCGAGAGTTAAACTCGGCCAAAATAGCAACAACCAACCCAACGACAACATCAACAATCGAATTAAAACACATTCTAACAGGAATAGTATTACTTCTTCATGATGCAATAACTTCTATTCTAACTTCACACTTTCAATCCAACATCGACGTTTTCATATTCATCTACCCATCAAGATCACTCCAATACATTCCGGAAACATTTCATATCATTCCACGAAATATTCACAAAATACACAAAATATACAAGTTTCCCACCAAAACCATAATCCACTCAAACCTCCAAATCCTAACATAAATATTCACAACACATTTTTTTATCTTTCAATTTCACTTACAACAATCACCATTTGCACCTTACAACTTCAATTCTTATAATTACATAAACTATATAAAAATCACATACTTTCCGACAACAACTTAGCAACAAATTCTTCATATTAACTTAAACCATTATTCTTCCATCTACTTCACAAGGCCTTAACAACACAATTAACATAGCAAACAAAATTACTTCATTTTCATTTCAACTTCCATACCACACGGCCAACATCCAATTTCCCAACTTCCATCAAATTCGTTCAACTTTCATTTCCAATATGAATTCCATCATAACCACAACTAGAATACAACATAAAATACAACTCATCTTAACTACATAGCAATGCATGTACACGGCCACATGCACTTCACACACACACACGACCATGCAACCACACATCACAATTTCCATAATCCTCATTCAATTCTACACACCATAACATATATATAACCTTCTATAACATAATAAAAATATGAAATTCTTACCCTTTTCCAATGAATTCTCCTTGCCAACACAAGCACTTCCTTGCCTTGAAAATTATACCACCTTGAAGAGGATCTTGAGCTTGATAAGAATACAAGAGAATTACAATTTTTGGACCAAGATTGAAGGCTAGGAAATTTTTTTCTTTTCTTTCCTCCTCTCTTTTTCTCCACGGCCGAAGGCCCCCTTTTTTTTTTTTTTGCTTCCTTGATTTGTTTGATTTCTTGAAAATTCTAGAGAGGAACACACATATATATATATATATATATATGCCCCCTTAATTGGTCACATGTTTGGCACATGGAAAATTTATTAATTTGGTGGGTTTGGGCCTTGGGTTGGCCGGCCACCTCCTCTCTTTGGGCTTCAATTTTTCATGTTATTCTTTGAGCCCAATGGTTTAAAATCTTGTTTTGTAATTCCCGAAACTAATTCCCAAAATTCCAATCTTGTCCTTAACCTTACTCAATATCTCCGCATCCATACTTCCATAACCGGCATACACACATTAAGTAAAATCCAAACATGACCTTATTCCTTACAAGTCAAGGTTATTCCCAAATTTTCCAAATACGCAAAAATGCCGGATATAACACATACGGCAGAAGGTATATACCAAAATACAAGCTCCGGATCAACAGGAGCACTCCCAAGTAGCGGAACAGGTGTCCTAAGCTGGCGGCGTATCACAAGGTGCGTTTGTACCTGCGGCATGTAACGCAGCCCCCGAAGAACAGGGGGGTCAGTACGGAAAATGTAACGAGTATGTAAAGCAGAAATGAAACCAATATAATCATAGTCAGGAACAGGAGTACAGAAATATAACTGTCAAACCACGGTCAGGGGCCGGGAGATAAAAGGTATAGCTAGCAGAGTCATACTCGGAGTCGGAGATCCAGAAATATAACAAACGGGGCTATAGTCAGAGTCTGAAGTACAAAAGGTGAGTACTTTATCCGAGACCACAGAAACGTAATGCCAAAGTATAAATAATGCATGTCAGATCATATAACATCATATGAACATATAACGTGTCCCGGCCCTCTGATAAGGGACTCGGTAGGCGAAATCATGTATAACAAAATCATATGTCATATGTGCAAATAGCGTGTCCCGGCCCTTTGTTAAGGGACTCGGTAATACGGAATCATGCATGTCAGAATCATGTATCATGTATACATAACGTGTCCCGGCCCTCTACTGCGGGTCCCGGTGAATAATCATCATGTGCCATCTTGGCCGCCATCCCCGTATCATCATATCATAAACATACACGGATAACGTGTCCCGCCCGCAAGTACGAGGGACTCGGTGAATAATGCGAGAAGTGCGCACGAGATCATGTCCCGGCCCGGCTCGTTGAAAAGACATCCGTGACTTGCACGAACGAATAGTGCGAGAGACATATGCATATAGATCAAACCTCAATAGACAATCCAAATAAAAAGTCATAGGATGTACCTTTCGTAAGTTGCGACGGATTATGTCAAAGCAGAATTTCTGAGATTGTTCGTACATATCCAATATACCATGGGGTTCAACGGAATAGTCAGAATGGTCGTGCTTTAACAAATGTACAATTTAAATGACGGATCATCTTAAAGAAGTCGGACGTCGGATCATAGCGTACATGTATGCCCTTTTTTGGGGATAGCACGATTAAGTATATCAAATCATGTTTCTAGGATCGTAGCACACATCAAATCGTATTATAGACTCATCACATTTATCATTTGTCAAACGGAACAATGATCGGTTCTTTTAAGTACGGTGTAGAAATAAGTCAAACAAAACCATAGTAGGAGGTCTCGGAATGTGGGTCCACCTCGGGTCAATCGGGTGGTGAACTCAAATTACGGATCATAGACCTTATGGAGTCATTCATGAGAGTTTTGGAACAACCCGACTCTGTTTGTGAAGGTTGCATACACATAAATCACTTGACGACAACTTATAAGGAAACTAGTTCAATCTTACTGAATGAAATGGGGCCAATTTCAATTTCGGATTTCGAGAAACAGAGTCATATCTAAGGCTCCCGTCCGGGTCTATTACGTTTAGAACATACCAAAGAATGAAGGGCAAGACTTTACATACCTTAGTTGCGCCTTACGCTCGTCCGGAGTTAATTCCCGTTTCGCCCAAAATCTACAAATGGTCATGTTTACCAATTGGCAATAGTAAGACTTTTATAATTCAAATCTTTAATTCACTATTTGGCTACAGAAATTTGGGCAGCATCTCCCCTATACATACAACATCCCCGAGATTTAAACTCGGCCAAAATAACAGCAACCATACCATCAATAATACAAACAACATCAACAATCGGCTAGAAACGCATTCTAGCATAAATAGTCTTCCTTTCCAAATAATGCAACAACTCCCAATCCACTTTGCCCTTATGAGTCAATATCAATATTTTCATGTTTACATACTAATGTAAGATCATTCAAACATAAACCAAGAACATTCTAAGCTATAAATCCAATATTCAACAATTCCATCAATTTCCATATTCCATCTAAAATTCCTACACATGCAACAAAACCATCTTAACACATTCCCTACTCACTAATTCATCGCCATCACAACAATTTACACTTTAACAATTTCATTATCATAATATCATGAAATTACATTAAAATGACATACTTTCCTACAATCCATTTTCATGCCAACTTAAACCATTTAACTTCCATACATAATACAAGGATCAGAACCATATAATTACCATACCCAACAAAATTAATTCATTTCTATTCCACTAACCACATACCATACGGCCAACATGTTCTTTCCAGCTTCAATCAATTTTTATTCAACTTTAATTTCTAATACAAAGTCCACCATAACCACAACTAGAATACCTCATAAAATTCAACTAATCTCAACTATACAACATGACACACATACGGCCACATGCACACTAGCACACCCACCATGCAAACTTTCATATTTTCATAAATTCTACTCATCTCTACATACTACAACACAAACAACCCTTCACAACATAATAAAAAGGGATTAATTATTACCTTTTTCTTCTAACATCTTCACTTAACCAAGATGTTGAATTGGTTGAACAAGTGCTCTATTTTCCAAAACAACTACACCAAGTTGTAGAGAAGCCTTGAGTTAGTGGAAATACCACAAGAAAATAATTTTTGGAACAAGATTTTTTAGGGCAAAAATTTGGGACTATGGCCGAATGGCCCTCTCTTTGTTCTTCTTGTTTTTCTTTGTTTTTCTCTTTCTCTTGTCTTGAAAATTCTAGGGGATTTGATGAATAATTGCCCCTTTTATTAATTTATCACATGGATAAATTGTATTGGGCTTGGATCCTTTTTCCTATTTTTTTCATGCCATGGCCGGCCACCCCTTGGGTTGGGCCTTGTTTTTCTTTTCTTTTTTTTGAGCCCATTTGTTGGCTAAATTTTTTTGTAATTCATGAACAAGTTTTCAGAATTCCAATTTTGTCTCCTATCCCTCCTCGGTATTTTCACACCAATATTTTCATAGCCGACACACTCATACTAAGTAAGATCCAAATATGGCCTCATTCCTTACAAGTCAAAATTATTTCGCATTTTTCGAATATGCAAAAATACCGGATATAACATTGAAAATGGTGGACTTTGATGTTATCATGGGCATGGATTGGTTGGCTTCTTGCTGTGCCAATGTTGATTGTAGAACGAAGATGGTTCGCTTCTAGTTTCTGGGAGAACTAGTTTTGGAATGGAAAGGAAATACAGCGTCCCTGGGGGGTAGGTTTATTTCCTATCACAAGGCGAGGAAAATGATTGCCAAAGGTTGTATTTAATATCTAGTTCGGGTCCAAGACATAGAAGATGAATCACCAACTCTTCAGTATGTCCCCGTGGTGAATGAGTTTTCGGATGTATTCCCGGATGAGCTTCCAGGCCTTCCTCCTGAGTGGGAGATCGATTTTTCTATTGACGTGCTACCGGATCAAAAACCCATATCTATTCCCCCTTACCAAATGGCTCCCGCAGAGTTGAAATAGTTGAAGGAGCAATCGAAAGACTTGCTTGAAAAAGGTTTTATTAGGCCTAGTTCTTCTCAGTGGGGAGCACTCGTGTTGTTTGTAAGGAAAAAGGATGGCTCTTTGCGAGTATGCATTGACTATCAGAAACTGAATAAGGTGACGATCTGTCACGACCCAACCGGAGGGCCGCGACGAGCACCCGGTGCTAGCCCCCCCGGGCACCCCTTAACATACTTTCACATCACATCTAGGTGAGCCACATAGTTTAATCATGCTTTTCATTCATCGCCATTCTAATATCATTGGGCGACAATTCACTTATATCATCGATAAATATTTATGCCCATATAATTGTACATAAGCCGACAAGGCTAACAAACAATATCCCAAAATATAGGCCGACAAGGCCAAACATACCTAACCATATACACCTGTCTACGAGCCTCTAAAAAGGATACGTCATATCATAACATATGGGTGAGACAGGACCCCACCATGCCCATGAATATGTACACAAAAGAATCTATACCAAAAGCTGTAACTCCGAATGAAGTGGAGCCTACGTGTAGTCCCCGAGAAAATACGGGGGATCAAGTTCCGTCTCCCTGCCACTGCGGCATGACGCAGCGTCCACAAACAAAAGGACGTCAGTACAAAGAAATGCACCGAGTAATGTAAGCATGATCAATATCAATATGGAAGCATGATAGATAACATATGAAATAACATAGGACGGGAGGTAATAGTATCATCGTCATAGCACTTACTTGCTTTCCATAGGGACATTCCATTTCTACTGCGTATCCGTGCACATACATCCATATCGGTACTCATTTACCTTTCGTATCCATTTTCGTATTCGTATTCATATTTCCATTCATATTCGTGATCATATCATATACATAGCCTTTACTTAGCATTTACATATACTTAACATATTCGTACTCATATTGATGTCATATACATAGCATTTATATAGCATACCCGACCACGAAGGCTCGGTGTTCCACATAGCTGGCCCTACCAAGGCTCAGTGTCATACCTGGCCCTACCAAGGCTCAGGGTTATCCGCACCCAACTGCAGTGGTGCGCGCGCATCGTTATAAATAGATATACATATATACATATTCATTTTATTCTACCCGTCCATATAAGCTCGGGGTTCACAATAGCCACTCATGGGCACATATACATATGAGATCATAAATATCTTTAGCCTTTTCACTATCATCATTCATTACATCCTATCCTTAGAGGATTACTCGTCGTATAAGGAAACTTAGTACAATCGTATCATATCGAGAATCATAAGCTTAGTAGCTTTTGGAGATAAGAACATTGGAGAACATCGTAGGCTCATAGAAGGATAGATATTTGGCCAACGAACTATGCCTTATGAAAGAAGGGTTAGCCTTATGTCACACCCAAATTTTCGTTAGGGCGTGATGGGCACCCGACCCTTACTTAGGGCCGAGCGAACCCTCTGACTGTCATAGTACTCGTAGTCATAATGGGCCCTTAACCAGATCATAAATGCATAATGAGAAATTTTCGAAAAACGAACATATTTTATATCTTTCAAATCAACATAACTTGCGACTGTACCAAAATCTGTAATATCATGTATAGCAATACGACGGCTTATGAGCCGCTCACAACGACATCTTATATACATGACTCCGTTCGCAAAGTCTCTAACATAATCGTATACCATAACACACGTATACACCGACTCGGCAAAAAGATCGGAGAAAATGGAGCTTGCCAACCCCGCCTGAATACCTTTCGCTAATGTCTTCAACTCCACAGGTGTACTGCGCGGCATGAACGCGGCCCTAAGAAGGGGTAAGTACGGAATATGTACTGAGTATGTAAGTGTCACACCCTGATTTTACTAGGGTGTGATGGGCACCCGACACCATGCGCGGAGCCGAACGAACCCGCGGACTCTTATTACAAACATAAATGACAATTTCAGAAATGACTTTCATAACATACTTTTTTTTTGAAACTTTCAAATCAACAGAATCTAAAATACATGGAATTTGTATACAAAATACGAACGACATATCGGTACGATGAACCGGATACAAACCGATGCACCGAACCCACGATCGTCGCAAAGTCTCTAACGTCGTATAACGGTAACACATAGCATACACTTTGACTCGGCGGACTCCAAAGAGCAAAAAGGAGCTTGCCACACGTTCTTTGGGAACATCTTCTATACCGTCTCCTAGTCATACGGGGGTGTACCCCGCACCACGTAAAAACGCCCCCCGAAGAACGGGGGGTCAGTATTTAATATGTACGTAGTATGTGTAAAGCATAAAAATACGATAAACGTAATCATAATCGAAACCGAGGGATACGGAACATAACGCAACGATCGGAGTATCGAAATACTTACTCATAAAACATAGGCAAATGCATAACGTAAATATGATATAGTCGGCCCCGTTATGGGACCCGGTACACAAAGTGGTCGCCCCCGACACTGGCGCCACAACATACGTGAGCATATCGAATGTGCACATATCACAAGATATCGTATGGCCATATCATATCATATTGTCACGCCCCAACTAGTGACGCACGACGAATGCGCCCGATACTTGTACCGACACCCCTTGTCTATCATATTACCTTTATTACTAAAAATTAAGCACC
>NW_026719424.1:0-11717 GCF_029784015.1 Lycium ferocissimum | reverse complement strand
TAATCCTCACAAAGAAGGATACCTTCACCATCTTGTCAACCAATGCAACATATCCACCGATGAGGTCTCTTTTCTTAACACAAGACAATCCTAACCATTCAACCACTTGAGGGGTAATGTATCAATTACGAAAGTAATCATTAATTTCAAGGCAAAATCCATCGTGACCAAACTCTCTCACCAACATTGATTGAAATCGCTCTTTAAGCTCAATTTTCATTTTGACCATAGGCCTATGCATTAGACAAGTATGCGTTTCAAGGAGGGGGGGTATAGGAAATCCACCACCATATGCAAATGTAGGACAACTATAAGTGGACTCCTCATGACCTCGAGATTCATCTTCATCATAAATACTTGATACTTCACTATTTGCGTACTCAAGGTCACTGTTATATCCCGTATTTTGTACGTTGGAATATTTTAAGTTGGTTGCGACAAGTTATGGACAAGACTTTTAATTTCCGATTTTGTTGATTTTGTTTTAATGCACAAGTTGCATATTCATCTTTTCATTGGTATGGAGTGTTAAGGGTAAATTTGGAATAAGGAAAATTTGGGGTTAAAAGTAAATTATGGAAAGTTAAGCATTTCATGAAAATTAAGGGCTAGAAGTGAAATTTTGGAAACTTAATATTTCATGAAAATGGCCATATGTGGCCATGTGTGGGTGTGGGCCATGGTACACTTGTGTGATTTATATAAGTATAGGAAGATGACTAATTCATCTTTATTCATCATCTTCACCCCTTAGAATTTTGTAGGACCTTGGAGAAAAAGAACAAGAGAGCCATTCGGCCAAGGCTATGGCCGAACATGGTCCATGAGCAAGAGATCAAAAAAATATTTTTTCCTAGCATTCCTACCAATTGGAAGGTCCTTTACGACATGGAGTAGTTGTTGGAGCAAGAAAACCGTTCGTTGTTGCCATGAACAAGTCAGCGAATAGAGAAGTTGAAGGGAAAAGGTGAGGTTTAATCTTCTTTATGTGTTTTATGGATGATTTGTACATGTTGTGAAATATAGAAATGAATGAAATTCATGAAAATATGGTGTTGTGTGTGTGTGTGTGTATGTGATGTTATGTAAGAATGAAGAACTAATTTTATTTAGTATGTTTTGGTTGTTGTTGTTATGTATTCTATGAGGAAAAAAAAAAAAATGAAGATTTAATGATGCAAGTGGAGGTTGGAACCGTTGGTGAGGTGATTTAGAAACTAAAGTGATTAATGTGCTTTCTTGTATTTATGAGAATAATGTTGCTAATGTGTGGATTATTGGCGTAGTTGATGAATTTGAAAGAAAGAAATGTGTTGTTGTTGTCCCTATGGGAATTGGTGGTTTCGGGTTCTATGGTATATTGGATGGATGGTTTTGAATATTGTGCGGATTGTTGGAAGCATTCTTGAATCTTGTTTGAATGATCTCGGATTAGTATTTGAATATGTGAGCGTCGATGTTGACTTGAATGTATGTAGTTGAATTGAATAAAAATGGAGTGTCGTCGAATTATGTGGAGGAAGAGTTACTAATGTTAGAATGTGTTTTGAGTTAATTATTGATGTTGTTTATATGGTTGTTGGTATTGTTGTTGAAGATTTGGGCGAGTTGAATTCTCGGGGTTGTTGGATTTATAGAGGGAAATCTTGCAAATTCTGTAAATAAAGTGCGAGCTTAGAATTGGATTAGAGGTGCCTATGGCTAATGTTTGGTTTCTAATGATGTTGTTAAAGATTTTGAGAAGCCGAGACTTGAGTTTGGATTAGCTTAGGAAGCGGACGAGGTATGTAAAGCATTAACCATGCTTTTGGCATGTCTTAGACGGGATTAAGGTATGACATGATTTGTGCCTCGGGGTAACTCCATTCTTAAGTTCCGAGCATGTTTATGATTCATATTTACTTCTTGATGTTGGCATCCTTGTATGGTCGGGCTATGGTTCGTATGTCTTTGATATGATTGGATTTGGAATGCTGTGTAAACGGTTTTGTTCCGAAAGGATCTTATGTCTAAAAATGTCCGTAACTTTCATAGACAGAACTGGATTGCTTTGATATGCGTATAATGACTCTAACTTTCGTAGGCGGACCCGGATTGGGTTGACGCTCATCCGTGGGTCCCGCGACTTTCCTTTGTATAGTCTTAACGACTCTTTGAAAGATCATAATATGGCTATCATTCCGACCCCCGAGTATGATTACTTACTTATTTGGTGAGTCTAAAATGATGATTTTTATGCATATGATTTTGATACGTAATTATGATTTCTAAATTTCTATTTGGTATGTTCCCGAGAGACATTCGGAGGAAACTTGATTTGACTATTGTTTTGGCTTTTAAATGAGGGTTCGTTTTGATCATTACGTTGGAGTACGTAATGATGTCTTATATACGTATGGTTACTCGCGATTACGCTCGTGCGTTACGTATTACCTCTTTCGTAGGTCCGGGCCGGTATGTTATCGTGCGCACTATGTTATATTCTGAAGTATGATTTGATATGAAGTATGATGAGATATGATAATATGATAACATGATGATATGATGATTCTGTTTCTTTAGAGTCCCTCATTGGAGGGCCGGGACACGCTATATGTTATCTATGTATTCTGGAGTATGATCAGTTGGTATCAGAGCCGGTGGTGGGGCAAACCCAGTGGTGGGGCAAACCCAATGGTGGGGCAAACCTCAGCAAGCACGCTGAGTCCTAAAGTGGGGGGTGAGTGTAAGGCTGCCTTAGGCGAATCCCACATTGGTTTAGGCAAATCCCACATTGGTTTAGGCAAATCCCACATTAGTTTAGGCGAATCCCACATTGGTTTAGGCGAATCCCACATCGGTTAATGTCACCTCATATGATAAGTTATGATGTTATGATGTGTTACGGTAAGCATATGATGATCATTTACTTATGTCACTCGGTCCCGTTATGGGTCGGATATGATACGTGACACGGATATGCATGATTTGTATTTCGGGAGTAAATGATTTGGCATTCGATTATTATATTTGTCTTTTGTACCTCGTATGTGCGATTTGTATTTCAGATGCAAGTACTTTGGTATTCTGGTTATTATGCTCACTTTCTGTACCCCTTACTTCGGTTATGATCTCGTTTTCTGTATTCCATGCTTTACATGCTCAGTACGTATTTAAATGCGACCCGCTCTTCGAAGTGCACGTTTCGTACCGCGCGGTACCACGGATGAGTAGAAGATGTTCCGGCGAGTTGGCAAGCTCCATTTTCTCCTCTAATCTTTTTGCCCGAGTCGAGTGTTAAAGTTGTGATATCTTGGGTTATGTTAGAGACTTTGCAGACAGAGTCGAGTGTATGATATGTCAGTTTTGTAAGCGGCTATGTAAGCCGATATATCATTATGCATTATGTTACAAATTTATTATGATTACGAATTTTATTTGATTTGAGAAGGTCTGAAAGTATGTTGTCTTTTTGAAAAACTTTCATTACGCTTTCATGTCATGATTTAAGGGCCCAGTATGATTATGAGTTAACGAAATTCAGCGGGTTCGCTCGGCCCTAAGTAAGGGTCGGGTGCCCATCATGCCCTATCGAAAATTAGGGTGTGACAAATTGGTATCGGAAGCGATTCGTCCTAGGGGTTGTACGCAAAGTCGTGTCCGGTAGAGTCCTCGTTTATGGTGTGAAGCGCGCCACATTTATAAACGGGAGGCTACGGGCATTTAGGGTGGTTACTCTTCTTTTACATCGAGATCGTGCCATAGAGCCAAGTCATAGGAAATGAGATTTCTTGCACTGTTGCTTTGGTTTCGACGAGAAGAATGGCATCGACGAGAAAAAAGTGACTAGCGATATTGGAAGTTACAAAGCACGCAGGTAAGCAAAGGTATGAAAGATATGTGTCAGGTAAAATATTGAAGTACGATTGAAATACAAGTTGAGGATTAAAAAGGAAAAGTAAACAAGAAAGTGTAACAGGTACAGTTTGAGTTGGGCATACGAGGTATGTTCATCATTTTAAATCTTGTTGTTGATATTGGGAGCCACTGTGTGGGCATGATATGATATGATATATATATGCATGTGTTGGCCCTGTGAGGCATTGTAGGTATTTTCTATGTACAGGTTTTGAGATAGTAAGGAATATAGAGGAAACTCCGCCGAAATTTGGCCAGAAATAAAAAGAGAATGAGATATGGGTTTGTAAAACGACTTGAAAGGTCGTGCCGATAGTAATAGTGAGATTAAGACAAGATTACAGAGGAAAAGAATTGTGATGGATATGAATGTATTGATAAGACAGCTTGTGAGATATTAAGGGTAAGGTTGATCGGAAAGGGTAAAGGGTTAAGGAGTGTTATGCTATAGGATTGATTACGAATAAGATATAAGGTGAATATAACGAGGGATTGTTGTGAAAATAAGAAAAGCAAGAGACCCTTTCTAATTCAGAGAGATGTGTTACGAGGACGTTTCGGGATCTGTTAAGACTTCAACTTACTCCAAATTACGCAATGAAGGGCATGCGGTGAGGTGGACGCGATTATATCAGCATTAAAGCATCGCATTCTATCAGAGTTCCAAAGTTAAGCGTGCTGGAGTGAGAGCAATTTTAGGATGGGTGATCCCCCTGGGAAGTTTTCTGAAAAGTCTTACAAATTCAGACGTAAAAAGCAAAGGAGGTCGCGTACTAAGGACGTGGTTTCTGTTAAGGTATTGCGGCAGAGCGATAACAGGGAAAAGAGAGATGAAGAAGAAATATGACTGGTAAGTGGGACAGCATGTTATAGTAATAAAAGAAACCCCCGAGATCCTTATAAGACCTTATGAGACTAATTGAACATTCGAGGACGAATGTTCTAAAGGGGGGAAGGATGTTATATCCCGTATTTTGCACGTTGGAATATTTTAAGTTGGTTGCGACAAGTTATGGACAAGACTTTTAATTTTCGATTTTGTTGATTTTGTTTTAATGCACAAGTTGCATATTCATCTTTTCATTGGTATGGAGTGTTAAGGGTAAATTTGGAATAAGGAAAATTTGGGGTTAAAAGTGAATTATGGAAAGTTAAGCATTTCATGAAAATTAAGGGCTAGAAGTGAAATTTTGGAAACTTAATATTTCATGAAAATGGCCATATGTGGCCATGTGTGTGGTGTGGGCCATGGTACACTTGTATGATTTGTATAAGTATATGAAGGATGAATAATCCATTATATTCATCATCTTCACCCCTTAGAATTTTGTAGGACCTTGGAGAAAAAGAACAAGAGAGCCATTCGGCTAAGGCTATGGCCGAACATGGTCCATGAGCAAGAGATCAAAAAAATATTTTTTCCTAGCATTCCTACCAATTGGAAGGTCCTCTACGACATGGAGTAGTTTTTGGAGCAAGAAAACCGTTCGTTGTTGCCATGAACAAGTCTAGCCGAATAGAGAAGTTGAAGGGAAAAGGTGAGGTTTAATCTTCTTTATGTGTTTTATGGATGATTTGTACATGTTGTGAAATGTAGAAATGAATGAAGTTCATGAAAATATGGTGTTGTGTGTGTGGCCGTGTGTATGTGATGTTATGTAAGAATGAAGAACTAATTTTATTTAGTATGTTTTGGTTGTTGTTATGTATTTTATGAGGAAAAAAATGAAGATTTAATGATGCAAGTGGAGGTTGGAACCGTTGGTGGGCTGATTTATAAACTAAAGTGATTCTAATGTGCTTTCTTGTATTTATGAGAATAATGTTGCTAATGTGTGGATTATTAGCGTAGTTGATGAATTTGAAAGAAAGAAATGTGTTGTTGTTGTCCCTATGGGAATTGGTGGTTTCGGGTTCTATGGTATATTGGATGGATGGTTTTGAATATTGTGCGGATTGTTGGAAGCATTCTTGAATCTTGTTTGAATGATCTCGGATTAGTATTTGAATATGTGAGCGTCGATGTTGACTTGAATGTATGTAGTTGAATTGAATAAAAATGGAGTGTCGTCGAATTATGTGGAGGAAGAGTTACTAATGTTAGAATGTGTTTTGAGTTAATTATTGATGTTGTTTATATGGTTGTTGGTATTGTTGTTGAAGATTTGGCCGAGTTGAATTCTCGGGGTTGTTGGATTTATAGGGGAAATCTTTTCCTGTAAATAAAGTGCGAGCTTAGAATTGGATTCCGAGGTGCCTATGGCTAATGTTTGGTTTCTAATGATGTTGTTAAAGATTTTGAGAAGCCGAGACTTGAGTTTGGATTAGCTTAGGAAGCGGACGAGGTATGTAAAGCTTATTCTTTCCTTCTTTTGGCATGTCTTAGACGGGATTAAGGTATGACATGATTTGTGCCTCGGGGTAACTCCATTCTTAAGTTCCGAGCATGTTTATGATTCATATTTACTTCTTGATGTTGGCATCCTTGTATGGTCGGGCTATGGTCCGTATGTCTTTGATATGATTGGATTTGGAATGCTATGTAAACGGTTTTGTTCCGAAAGGATCTTATGTCTAAAAATGTCCGTAACTTTCATAGACAGAACCGGATTGCTTTGATATGCGTATAATGACTCTAACTTTCGTAGGCGGACCCGGATTGGGTTGACGCTCGTCCGTGGGTCCCGCGACTTTCCTTTGTATAGTCTTAACGACTCTTTGAAAGATCATAATATGGCTATCATTCCGACCCCCGAGTATGATTACTTACTTATCTGGTGAGTCTGAAATGAGGATTTTTATGCATATGATTTTGATACGTAATTATGATTTCTAAATTTCTATTTGGTATGTTCCCGAGAGACATTCGGAGGAAACTTGATTTGACTATTGTTTTGGCTTTTAAATGAGGGTTCGTTTTGATCATTTTGTTGAGTCTGTAATGATGTCTTATATGCGTATGGTTACTCACGATTCTGCTCGTGCATTCTGTTATTACCTCTTTCGCCGAGTCCCGGGCCGGTATGTTATCGTGCGCACTATGCTATATTCTGAAGTATGATGTGATACGAAGTATGATGTGATATGATAGCATGATGATATGATGATTCTGTTTACCGAGTCCCTCGCTGGAGGGCCTGGCTATATGTTTTATATGTATTCTGGAGTATGATCAGTTGGTATCAGAGCCGGTGGTGGGGCAAACCCAGTGGTGGGGCAAACCCAATGGTGGGGCAAACCTCAGCAGGCACGCTGAGTCCCAAAGTGGGGGGTGAGTGTAAGGCTGCCTTAGGCGAATCCCACATTGGTTTAGGCAAATCCCACATTGGTTTAGGCGAATCCACATCGGTTAATGTCACCTCATATGATAAGTTATGATTATATGATATGTTACGGTAAGCATATGATGATCATTTACTTATGTCACTCAGTCCCATTATGGGCCGGATATGATACATGACACGGATATGCATGATTTGTATTTCAGGAGTAAGCAATTTGGCATTCTGATTATTATATTTGTCTTTTGTACCTCGTATGTGCGATTTGTATTTCAAATGTAAGTACTTTGGTATTACGTTATTATGCTCACTTTACGTACCCTTACTTCGGTTATGATCTCGTTTTCGTATTCCATGCTTTACATGCTCGGTACGTATTTCGTCGACCCCCTTTCTTCGGGGGCTGCGTTTCATGCCGCGCGGTACCTACGGATGAGTAGAAGATGTTCCGGGATTGGCGAGCTCCATTTTCTCCCGAGTGCTTTGTAGGAGTCGAGTGTTAAAGTTGTGATATCTTGGGTTATGTTAGAGACTTTAACGAACGAGTCGAGTGTATGATATGTCAGTTTTGTAAGCGGCTTTGTAAGCCGATATATCATTATGCATTATGTTACAGATTTGTTATGATTAGGAATTTTATTTGATTTGAGAAGGTCTGAAAGTATGTTGTCTTTTTGAAAAACTTTCATTACGCTTTCATGTCATGATTTAAAGGCCCAGTATGATTATGAGTATTACGAGAGTCAGCGGGTTCGCTCAGCCCTAAGTAAGGGTCGGGTGCCCATCATGCCCTATCGAAAATTAGGGTGTGACAGTCACTACTTCCATCACTATGTTCTTCACAAGAAGAGTAAGAGTTGTACCTCGAAACACCTTCATAGTCATGAGGGTCATCATATTGATCTTCCGGGTCATTAGCCTTAACATCGGATCCATGAGTACTCCTTGCCTTATGTTCTTCATTGTAATGACATAATCATATTCACAACCCTCATTAGGAGCATCACTCTCTTCATTATACCCATAGTAATCATCATCATAGTCATACTCCTCTACATCACAACCACCAAAGTTGCCATCGCATGAATCAGAATCCATGGAGAAGTACCTTCTTAAAACACTCAACAAAACAAGCAAATAAAGTTAGTAGTAAAGAAAACCTCACAACTCTCGTGTTTACACTCTTTTGTGCTTGGCTAACACCACTCAAATGAACTCACACTCTCTTGCCTTTTACCACTCAATTGGATCGGCCGATGTTGATTCTTGTTTAGATCCAGTGGTTCGAAAGGTGCACAATTGCTACTTGAGGTTGGAATGGATTCTTGTTCAATCGAAGAATGGACGAATCAATAAATCTAACAGACTTGAGCCAAGAAATTGACAACGAGGTAAAAACGAGAACAACACGAAAAGAATTAGCACGAATGAAAATATATGGACACAAGAACTAATATACACAAGTAGAACAAGTACTAAATGTACACTAGTCGAGGAAACAAGAAAATGAAATGCTAAAATCGGGAATTAAATAAAATTCTGGGGCCGATTGGGTGATAACTTGAAAACGCGGTCTTGAAGCCCCAAATTAATCAAAGGTATCAATTTGAAATAACAAAATTTTTAATATTTCTATACTTTTTTTCCCCTCCCTGCCAAAGGAATAGGGACACAAACAACCAACCAATGATCAAGGAAATTTTTGGAAAATGAAGTGAAGTGAAACGAAATTTGAGGCTTGAGACAGTGTTACTTACGGTTGAGAAATACAGTTGAAGCTTGAAAAATACGGTCCGTATTTGTGTCCATATTTAAGAATGTATCAAAAGCAGAAACTTGTCTTCACTCCCCTGTTTTATACGACCCAAGAAATACAGTCCATTTTTTAATTATACGGTCTGTATTGCATAGATA
The DNA here is from genome assembly GCF_029784015.1 of Lycium ferocissimum. Classification (NCBI taxonomy): domain Eukaryota; kingdom Viridiplantae; phylum Streptophyta; class Magnoliopsida; order Solanales; family Solanaceae; genus Lycium; species Lycium ferocissimum. The sequence continues at coordinate 2,625 of NW_026719424.1, read as the reverse complement.
TGAACAGAAATTGTGAAATTTATACAGCCAGTATTTCAAATTATACGGCCATTAATTCCTAATACGGTCCCCATTTAGTGATTTGTCACAAAACAATGAGCACTCAAATCTCTGAAACTTTTATACGGACCAACCTTGAAGCTTATACAGTTCATATTCTTCAAATACGGTCAGTATTTAGTGATTGTATACCTCTTCAGTGAAACTTTCGTAGCTCGATTTCTTGGAATTCAGACCAACGTTTTAAATTTTTCCTTGCCTTGTTGGACCCACACAACTTAGTATTTACCCTTTTAGGATAGAAAAACACTTTTTCCCAATCTTTACTTGAAAACCTTGGATCAAATGGCCCTTTGAAGAGTTTTCTTCCTTATGAAGATTTGAAGGTCTTCAAGAACACCAAGTATTTCAAAATTTCAACCACCTTCAAATCAACTTGTTTTTCTTGCAATTTTAAGATCTAGACTCCCCTTCACTTGTGGAACAAAGCCCACTAGGTTTCAAGCTCCAATTTCACCCAAGTCACTAAGACCCAACTCAAGTTATTCAACTCAACAATGGTGAAAATCTCAAAACCACCCCAAATGACTCAAACTCAAGATTTGAAACCCTAAAACACTAAGACACTCTAATCTAACACTATAATCAACAACAAAATAAGGATTTGAAGCAATTTTTGGATAGATTTTTTTTATAGTAACAAAACCAAGATTAGATTTGATAGAACAAACCTAAATCAAGCTCTGATACCAATTGATGCCAGAACGGAAACGCGAAAATAATAAAATGGCAAGGAAAAGAAAAGAAAGATAGATTGACACAAAAATAGGCAACCAAAACTCTATATTAGTTAAGACCTCCTAATTACACACTATTAAGCACCTAATCTCTTAGGATGACGTCAAGGGAATTGAATTCCCAAGCAACCAATCCTCTCAACAACAAAAATCAACAAGAGCTTATTCCAAAGCCTCTCTTAAGTTTCTCTCTTTAAAGACAACATTCAAACACTCAAAATATTCATCAATTCATCAAAATCTAAGTAATGAAATGTTTAGCCTACTGTTTATACTAAGAAAATAAGGAAGACAACTATGCTATTACAATTCTACCCTTAATGAAGTAAGTGCCTTATTTGGCCAGTCTTTTTTTGGAGATGAAAGTCTTAAAGTTATGAAGTAGCCTCTTTTGTAAGCATAGCCATCCTTCACTCATTTGGCCACTTCAATGCTCATTCATCTCCGCTTGACCCTCCAATGCATCATCCACACTTGGAATCCCCGGGATGGTTCTCTAAATGTCTTTGAGGAAACTCGGCTTGTATCATCTCCTATCTTGATATCCGCAACCTAAATGAGTTATTGGAGTTTAAAATTATGAATTTTGTTTTGCCTACCAATGATCACTAAGCTTACTCAGCTAATAGGCTACTAAAATGGTAAAAGTAGAACTTTAAGCCTTTTGTGAAAGTGTGTGTCCTTTGGTTACTTAATTTCCTATTTTTGACCCTATATTTAGGTGAAGTTCCTTTAATAATGAATAAGATTTGATTAATACACTGGTTCTGGACAAAAAATGCACTTGGTGTAACATATAATGTTTAGGGAATTCTGTGAAAGTTCAACTTTTCATCTACTTAGATTTTTTTTCAGAATCTGTGCATGCCTTGCAAAATTGGTCACTTTGGTTTGTTTTAACTTGGCTTGATCTATGCCTAGAGACTTTGTGTGCACCATTGTTGAACCCCTGGTATCCCTGAATTCCTGAAAGATGTGTTGATAATTGAATTCAGTTTTTAAACTTTGCTGGTGGTTTGTAATTGTCTAAGTGAGACTAGTAAAAACCTGTGATTACAAGTTCCTGTAGAAAAGAAGTGGAGAAGAAAAAGTCTGTCAAAAAACTGGGTTGATATTGTCCTCCTCTAGTCTAATTGATCATGTTTTGACTGCAAAGATTACTCTTTGCATTAGTGTCTTGAAACTGGTTCATGAGCAACTTATGTTGGTTTGAAATTGCTTGTTTCCTCTTTTCTTGTGTTGGCTGGACTGCCTCTTGATGCTCCTACTTGAATTTGTTCTTGAAATTGTGACCTTGACTGTGCATTTGCTTTAATTGTTAGTTGAATCTTGAGTAGTATAAACTTTGAAAATCCTTTGGCATTTGCTGGGAAGATTGTGGTATTTGGGGGGAAGAGTATATAGTGTATACCAAGTATATATAGGGGGTATGTCCCTTTAAGGGATTTTGCTCTTTATATACAAGCATATCACCTAGTATATCATGTATGTCATGGTTCAACACTTAGAAATTTCATGCACACTTCAGAGTTTGGGCCAGTTGGGCCTATTTATTAGTTCAGCTGATGTCTATGTTCTTTTGAAATTGTCCCCTTTTGCATAAATGTCCCCCTCCCTATTTGTTTGGTAATTATGGGCCTGGCCCAGTTATATTGTAATTTAATTTTTGGCCATGTAAATTTAATTTATGTCCTTTGGTCAAGTACTAATGTATTGTATACCTTTTATTATTTGTAAACCTCCCTATCCGTTGGTGAGTCCTATGAGGCCCACCTACTCACTTAGATTGAGTCAGCCCAACTTGGAGCGAAATGGAGCATACGTTGGA
>NW_026719423.1:0-11709 GCF_029784015.1 Lycium ferocissimum | reverse complement strand
TTTTTTCTCCAAATTTTTCTAGATTTTTCTTTTTCTTTCCCTCCAAGTTTCTTCATATTTCTAGAATTTTTCTTTTCTTTTTCCTTGAATTTTCCAAGTAGAAAAGATGACTAATTAAATTGGGCTTAGTCATCCCTTGGTCCATACATGTATATTTAGCCCACAAATATATAGTATACACTTGTGCCATTTCATGGAATTATTAGCCTCCTAGTTTTCCTTATTCCAAATTTGCCCTTATCGCTCCACTCCAATAATACTTACTAGCAACTCGCACCCTAAAACAAAGTCGGAAACTAGCCTTGTCCTTAACTTTCCGCCATTACCTCGGAATATTCGAATGTACAAAAATGCGAGGTGTAATAGAAAGTTAGGGAGATTATACGTTATAGAACACTTTGGGAATAAAACTCTTTATGCAACATTCATTATCTAGATATACAAAAGACTCGAGGTCAATAGCTCGACTACATTAAGAGTGCAAATGTCAAGAGGTGAATAAGAATCGTAGACATGCTCGGATCTTGAGAGTAGAGTTACCCCAAGGCTCGTATCGTATCAGACTTACATCTAGGACATGCCAAAAGAAAGAATGGGTAAGCTTTACATACCTTGTCCGCTTCCTCAGCTAATCAGAACTTAAGTCTCGGGCTTCCCAAGATCTACAACAACGTCATTAGATACCAAACATTAGCCATAGGCACTTAGGAATCCAATTCTAAGCTAGCACTTCATTTACAGAAATTCGGGCAGCATTTCCCCTATAAATTCAACAAACCCCGAGAATTCAACTCGGCCAAATCATCAACAACAATACCAACAACCATACTAACAACATCAACAATTAATTCAAAACGTATTCTAACGTTAGTAATTCCTTTCTATATAATTCGACGGCATTTCATTTACATTCAATTCAACCACATACAATCAAGCCAACATCAATGCTCACGCGTTTAAGTACCCCACCGAAACCATTCAAACAAGACTCAAGAACACTTCAAACAATCCGCGCAATATTCAAAACAACCCAACCAATATGCAACACTACCCGAAACCTTCCAATTTCAATAGAACAACAACAACACATTTCTTTCTTCCAAATTCATGAACTACACCAACAATCCACACGTTAACAACATCATTCTCATAAATACAAGAAACTATATTAAAATCACATTAGCTTCCAAAACAGCCCACAACGATTACAACTTCAACTTGAGCCATTAAACCTTCATTTTCATCATAGAATCCACAACAACAACAATCAAAATATTAAATAAAATTAGTTCATCCTTCCTACACAACACAACACCTACATGGCTACAACCCAACACACATAATTTCATGAATTTCATCCATTTCCACACACTACAACATGCACCAACCATCCATAACATATGAAAAAGGGATTAAACCTTACCTTTACCACTTAGCTTCTCAACTTGGCTAGGGTTTGTGCTTTGCAAGAATGAATGTTTGGCTTGCTCCAACAACTACTTCACATTAATAAGGACCTTCCAATTTATTGAAATGCTAGAAGAAAATTATTTTTGGATTACTATTCATGGTCAACAAATTTGGTCATCCATGGCCGAATGGTCTCTCTTTTTCTCCAAGCTTCTCCAATTTTCTTAAGTTGTATAAATGATGAATACTTGTCTTGCTTTGTCATGACTCATATATATATATATATATATATAGCCCTTACCAAGTGAACACATGCCCCCACTCATGGCTTGAGGCGAATGGCCAACCATGGGTGGGTGCCCACACCCCACACACGGCCACATGGCCTTTTTCCTTTTTTTTTTTCCCATTTCATGAAATAATTAATCATGAAATAATTAACTCCAAATTTCCCTTAACACTTCCACACCAATAGAATTTAAGCAACTTGTGCATTAAACAAAATCGAAAAATAGCCTTGTCCTTAACTTATCGCGGTTAGCTCGGAATATCCCAATGTACAAAATACGGGATATAACATCCTCTCCCCTTTTAGAACATTCGTCCTCGAATGTTAAACTAGTCTACGGGGGTCTTATAAGCATTTCGGGGGAGTCTCTTTTATAGCTAGCACATACAGTTCTTTCATCAATCAACATAACCAATTAAGGAGTTTAGATTACCTGTAGGCATAGGAGATAAGTGGGGATACTTCTTCTTCATCTCCTCTTCAGCTTCCTATTTCATCTCTCCCCTGTTATTGTTCCGTCACAATACCTTAACGGAAGCCACATCTTTAGTATGCAACCTTCTCACCTGACGATCCAGTATGGCTTTCGGCTGCTCTTCGTAGGATAACTCCCCTTTTACCTGGATATCATCTAGGAGAAATACTTTGGAAGGATCGCCTGTTCATTTGCGAAGCATTGACATGTGGAAGACTGGATGCACGACTTCCAAATCAGCTGGTAGGTCTAACTCGTAGGCGACCTGGCCTACCTGACGGATAATCTGATAAGGCCCAATGTATCTCGGGCTCAGCTTTCCCTTTTGCCGAATCTCATAACACCTTTCATGGGTGATATCTTCAAGAATACTCACTTGTCAATCTGGAACCCTAAGTGTCGACATCGATTATTTGCATACGACTTCTGTCGACTCTGAGCTGTTAATAACCTTTTCCGAACAAGTTTTACCTTATCAATGGCCTGCTGAATCATATCTGGGCCGATTAACTTAGTTTTTCCCACATCAAATCAGCCAGTAGATGATCAGTACTTTCTGCCATACCGCCTCATACGGAGCCACTTGGATGCTAGAATGGTAGCTATTATTATAAGCACATTCCATAAGTGGCAGACGATCATCCCAGCTGCCTCTGAAATCGATAACACGGGCCCGCAACATATCTCTCAAGTGTCCGAATAATACGCTCGGTCTGTCCGTCGATGCGAGGGTGACGTGCGTATTGAGATTCACTTGTGACCTCATCCTTAAGGGAGTGATCTCCGGAAGTTGGTAAACCGAGCCCTCTGCCGTTTAGATCATAGATGTGAGAACTTTATGAAGCTTCTCTAGATAATTTTGCATAGACTTTTATTGGATAAATAGTCCTGACTGGAAGAAGGTGGGCTGATGTCGTCAGCCTATCCACCCTAATCCATATAGAGTCATACTTCCGTAGAGTGTGAGGTAAGTTTGTCATGAAGTCCATATTCTGGAATCTTCAGCCTTATGTATTTCTTCTCAACTCCTTTAAAAGACTTTAACTGTCACTCTACCTTTTGCTCTTAGTCTCTATCCTTGGAGTTAGTTATCAAGCAGCGATGAAGTCCCCTCATATAATAACTTTACGTAGCCGCTCCCTGCTTTAACTATCATCAGCTCTATAATCTCGAAAGAATTTGACACATAAATTCACCATCTTTTAGTAACCAGCTAGTTCTGATCATCTTGCTTAAATCGGCTTACAATTCCCCTTTACTCAACTTGTAACATTCTAGACACATTGTCTCGTGTCGTCTCTTTATCTTTAATAGGAGGATTTTGGTTTCAAACCCCGGTTCGAACAGGAGGAGTACGCCATGATAATGTGCCTTGGATAATCCACATCTCATACGTTGTTGAATAGAAATAAGGAATGTCAGTCGTTGATAATTTTGTCAGCAGCCAATTGTTCTCGAATGGGGCCATTCAAGGATGTAAAATATCACAGTGTGATAAAAGAATCAATTAAAAAAGATACCCTACTCTTTTATTGTCCCTTTGCTCAGATCTTGCTATTAACTTTCCGGTCACACATTATGTGGCAATCTTTACACGAATATGCGAAGGTGCTCAAATTAGCTCCAAAAAAAATACCTTAGCGTGGCTTCACTAATCCTTATGCGTTACTTTGTCTACGCCTCTCTTATCTTACAACCGGTATCGGAATAGATCTGTGGTTCAACCATAGCCATGTCCTGTTTGCCCTCAATACTAATTCTACCTTTCTCCCTTGTTACTTATAGATCGCAGTATCATTAGCGAACAACTCTATTTCCCACATCTCAGCCTCTAATCCAGTATAGTAGTGTTTTCTTTCACAATATCTCTGTAAGTTACCCGTTATCATTCCCTTGTCGTATTCTCTCCCTGTTTAAGCATCCACTTTCCAATGTCATATCATTTAAGATCTCTACAATTAATTCTCAGCACTATCTCAATTATCATCCTAACTTCTACCCCTTTATTGCTGGCCTTTAGATCCTACTAACTTGTCTCAGCAAGGAATCTTACCTGTAGCCCAAGCATCCGTATCAAATATATTGTAGTGTCGATTGTCTCCATCTTACACTTGCATCTCTCGCACTCGCTTCCCCCCCTTAAGGGTGTACTTATACTATTACCCGATTATACTTTGCCCTATGTCCGTATTTCCAATCTCAATTAGGCGGCACTTTTATTCCGACATTTGATCCCCTTACCTTCCACCTACCCACTTCCTTTCTTTTCCAGATATCATTGTATTAGCACTTTCCCAGCTTAACCTGTAGTGAAAACAGCATCAGCTTGCCTTGTAACGTTTGTGCCATTTTTTTCCACTTGAACTTCGTTACCCTGTCCGATTAATGCCTTCCATATACCGCAACGTTGGTTGCCGGAATACACATATCCGCTGATATAGCCATGTATGGGATATCAGGTGCATACCTATATACATATATAATTTCTACTATCTTGCTTACAAAATATTTCCAAACGCTATTCAACTTACCACAGCTTCTAGAGCCGTGATGCACCTTCTTTCTCTTCTCTTCACTGGTTCAGTCTGCCTCGTCCTATGTGACCTCTTAAGCTTTCCACCCACTCTGTATACTCTAATTTCCCTTAGGCTACTCTAGCTTCCCGTTTGGCTCTCCTGTGTTTGACTTTATAGGACTTTTAGTACACTTCCCAGGGGGTCACCCATCTTAAAGTTTCTCTCATCCCAGCATGCTTAACCTTGGAACTCTGATGAAATACGATGCTTTAATACACTATGATAGCGTCCACCTCACTGCATGACCTTCATCACGTAATCTGGAGTAAGTTGAAGTCTTAACAGATTTTGAAACGTTCTCATAACACATCTCCTTTCGAATTAGAAAGGGTCTCTTACTCTTCTGACTCCACCATTACTATTTTAGCCTTTTTCAATCCTCAATATTCACTTTTCACCTATGGATATGACTACTTTCCGTCCTAGACTTCCAGATTTCCAATGGTGGTGAACACACCTTGATCGCCGTTACTTAAATACTTGGTTATCGGCCTTTGGATTTCTGCTCTCATTTTACCTCGTTCCTCATCCTTTCTATAACCGAGTCTTTCACAGTCCCGTCACTTATAGTACTCGTATCCTTGGCTACATATGTCATGGTCTATTACTACACTGTTATCTCGCTCTCTTCTTATTTCCTTCTTCCAATTACCCTTTCTTTTCTTATGCTCACTATCATTTCCGTTATTACATAACCCTTATTCCAAACTTCCCCTACAGAACTTAATAAGCCTTCCTTAATCGTTCAATAGCTCATTTTTTCGTTTCACACTTGATATTCTAGCTACATAGATCACACCATAGCTTTGGCCACTTTCTCACTAGGCTTTACTTATTTTCATAACAATCCTCATTATATTCACATTATATCTTATTCGTAATCAATCCTATAATGTAACACTTCTTAACTCTTTACCCTTTCTGATCAACTTTATCCTTAATATCTCACAAGCTGTCTTATCAATACATTCATATCCATCACAATTCTTTTCCTCTGTACTCTTGTCTTAATCATACTATTACTTCTTTTAACTATAAGCTCGTCATAATTCATCCCTGCTTATCCATTCAGTCGGTACCTTAAATAACACTCCATCCAATTTACCAGCCCTTTTCTGAACCATCTCTTAGGATTACAAGCACTCTCCAAATTCTTTTTACCATATCGATATCGACCTTCTAATTATTATTATCCCCAATTCAGCAATTAACTTCTTTCTCGATGTCGGTCGTACTCGTAGCTTAGTCAAATTTTTATCATTACTATTGGCACGACCTTTCAAGACATATTACAAACCTATATCTCATTCTCTCTTTATTTCTAGAAAATTTTGGCAGAGTTTCCTCTGTAATTGTTACTATCTCAAAATCTGCACGCAGGAAATACCAACAATGCCTCACAGGGCCAACATATGTATATATGTATATCATATCATATCACAGCCACACGGGGCTCCCAATATCAACAACAGTACGAAAATGATGAACATACCTCGTATGCCCAACTCAAACTGCACCTGTTACACTTTCTTGTTTACTTTCCATTTTTAATCTTCAACCTGTATTTCAATCATACTTCAATATCTTACCCGACATATATTCATACATTTGCTTACCTGCGTGCTTTGTAACTTCCAATATCGCTAGTCACTTTCTTCTGTCGCTGCCATTCTTCTGCTGAAATTAAAGGTTAGTATAAGGAATCTCATTCCCTATGACTTGGCTCTATGGCACGATCTCAGATGTGAAAGAAGATTAACCACCCTAGATGCTCCGTAGCCTCCTGTTTATAAATGTGGCGCGCTTCACACCATAAACAGGAATCTACTGGACACGATTTTGCAGACAACCCCTAGGACAAACTACTCTGATACCAATTTGTCACACCCCAACTTTCGATAGGGCATGATGGGCACCCGACCCTTACTTAGGGCCGAGCGAACCCGCAGATTCTCGTGATACTCATAATCATACTGGGCCCTTAAATCATGAAATGAGTGCATAATGTAAGCTTTTCAAAAGAAAACATGCTTTTCGTCTTTCTCAAATCAAGGAAAATCTGTATACATATGAAACTTGTAACATAATGCATAATGACACATCGGCTTACAGAGCCGCTTACAAGACTGACATGTTCTATACATGACTCTGTCTGCAAAGTCTCTAACATACTCAAGATACCATAACATAGATACTCTGACTCGGCAGCACTCCGGAAGGAAATGGAGCTCGCCAATCTAGCTGGAACATCTCCTGCTAATATCCTCTACTCATCTGTATACACCTGCGTGGCATGAAACGCAGCCCCCGAAGAAAGGGGTCGTACGGAATATGTCTTTGAGCATGTAAAGCATGGAATACGATAAACAATCTTGATCATACTTAAAATAAGGAGTATAGAAAACCATGAGGCTTGCCTCTGAAACATAAATCATGCATGTCAATATCATATCCAATTCGTTATGGGACTTAGAAACATAAGTAAATGATCATCATGTACATATGCATATTTAACGTGTCCCGGCCCTCTAGTGAGAGACTCGGTAAATAAAATCATCATATCATCATATCATCATATAATCATGTATATATATATATATATATATATATATATATATATATATACCGGCCCTCTAGTGAGGGACTCGGTGAATAGAATCATCGTATATATGTCATCATATCATCATATATATATATATACCGTACCTGACCCTTTAGTGAGGGACTCGGTGAATAGAATCATCATATGCCATCCTGGCCGCCATCCCCACATCATCATATCATCATGTCATCATATATATATACCGTACCCGGACCTCTAGTGAGGGACTCGGTGAACAATGCAGTGAAACTGTGCACGAATACATACCCGGCCCGGGACTCAGTGAAAGATGTAATAACAGTATGCACGAGAGGAGTAGCGAGAAACGACATGCCCATAAATCATCATTTAGGACTTGATAGGTAAGTAGACAAATCAACGCTCGAGTATCCGAATAATAGTCACACTTAGGACTCTTGAAATATCATTACGAAATATGTCACATAACGTCTCAGGGATCATAAACATGTATCAAGCCAATCCGAGCCCGCCTATGAAAGTTACGGGCATTATTCATTATAGAATCCTCTACGAACATATCATAGCAATCCGAGACCATATATGAAAGTTAGGGACATTATACGTTATAGAACACTTTGGGAATAAAACTCTTTATGCAACATTCATTATCCAGACATACAAAAGACTCGAGGTCAATAGCTCGACTACATTAAGAGTGCGAATGTAAAGAGGTGAATAAGAATCACAGACAAGCTCAGATCTTAAGACTAGAGTTACCCCAAGGCTCGTATCGTATCATACTTACATCTAGGACATGCCAAAAGAAAGAAAGGGTAAGCTTTATATACCTTGTCCGCTTCCTAAGCTAATCAGAACTTAAGTCTCGGGCTTCCCAAGATCTACAACAACGTCATTAGATACCAAACATTAGCCATAGGCACTTAGGAATCCAATTCTAAGCTAGCACTTCATTTACAGAAATTCGGGCAGCATTTCCCCTATAAATTCAACAAACCCCGAGAATTCAACTTGGCCAAATCATCAACAACAATACCAACAACCATACTAACAACATCAATAATTAATTCAAAACGTATTCTAACGTTAGTAATTCCTTTCTATATAATTCGACAGCATTTCATTTACATTCAATTCAACCACATACAATCAAGCCAACATCAATGCTCACGCGTTTAAGTACCCACCCGAAACCATTCAAACAAGACTCAAGAACACTTCAAACAATCCGCGCAATATTCAAAACAACCCAACCAATATGCAACACTACCCGAAACCTTCCAATTTCAATAGGAACAACAACAACACATTTCTTTCTTCCAAATTCATGAACTACACCAACAATCCACACGTTAACAACATCATTCACATAAATACAAGAAACTATATTAAAATCACATTAGCTTCCAAAACTGCCCACAACGATTACAACATCAACTTGAGCCATTAAACCTTCATTTTCATCATAGAATCCACAACAACAACAACCAAAATATTAAATAAAATTAGTTCATCCTTCCTAGACAACACAACACCTACAGGGCTACAACCCAACACACATAATTTCATGAATTTTATCCATTTCCACACACTACAACATGCACCAACCATCCATAACATATGAAAAAGGGATTAAACCTTACCTTTACCACTTAGCTTCTCAACTTGGCTACGGTTTGTGCTTTGCAAGAATGAATGTTTGGATTGCTCCAACAACTACTTCACGTTAATAAGGACCTTCCAATTGATTGAAATGCTAGAAGAAAATTATTTTTGGATTACTATTCATGGTCATCAAATTTGGTCATCCATGACCGAATGGTCTCTCTTTTTCTCCAAGCTTCTCCAATTTTCTTAAGTTGTATAAATGATGAATACTTGTCTTGCTTTGTCATGACTCATCTATATATATATATGTAGTTACATAGCCCTTACCAAGTGAACACATGCCCCCACTCATGGCTTGAGGCAATTGGCCAACCATGGGTGGGTGCCCACACCCCACACACGGCCACATGGACTTTTTCCTTTTTTTTCCCCCATTTCATGAAATAATTAACTCCAAATTTCCCTTAACACTTCCACACCAATAGAATTTAAGCAACTTGTGCATTAAACAAAATCAAAAAATAGCCTTGTCCTTAACTTATCGCGGTTAGCTCGGAATATCCCAATGTACAAAATACGGGATATAACAATCTCTTTTGGGTCCGGTGATTTTGAATCCATCAGAATGAGTTCGTTCTTGTTGCGCTCATCTTCCAAAGTACCAATCATTCTCTCTTTTCCTTTGGTCTGGTCAGAAAAGGATGATGTCGCGGCTTTGAATCTTGTAAAGTATGCCAGTGTGTGTTGTTTTCAAATGCACACGCAAGTATACTTGGTCATACAAGTAATATAGGATTTTAAAGTCTAGCTAACATACCCACAGAGACTTAGATTTTATACTGTTCAACTAATTCAAATTCTGTTGTAACTATTCAAGAAGGTGAAAATCAAGATGTTTGTTGTGACTAAACTATAACTGAAAGTAAACAAATAAATATGAGTATTTTGTGACTGAGACAATTGTGACAAATACTGTAAGGTTTATTAGATGAGAGAAAGTTCCAGGGTCATGGTTTTCGACAATCCAGTCAGTCTTCTGACAATTCTACCTATCTAATTTCCTGGGTTACTAGTTGACGGGTTAATTGTAAATTTTTCTGTATCTTTCGAGTTGCTGATGAGCCTGTAGATGCTACTCTAACGCCTATATCCCTATGGTCTCCAGAAAGTAACAAGAACGCATTTACTTCTTCGTATTCAACTAAGCAAGGGTAAAGGGTATATTCCTATCCGCATTAGCAAAACGATTATATCGAACAAGCCCTATTTATTCTTATTACGTATGCAAATTCCCTATCCTTATTTCAATTCACACACCACATATAGTGTTTAATTAGTGATCAAATAATTAAACAATTAAGCATAAGAATAAATAAGCAACCCAAAATATGAAAATTTAATGGCCAAACCCATCGACAGACACCTGTGGTCGTCCACTTCTTTCACTTGAGCACCTAAAGTGACCCTTGTTCCATTTAGACACTTCAGGTGGGTCATTCCTATTCCACTTAGACACTTTTTGCACCGTTATCGGAGCAAAACCAACGCCAAAGGGGGAGCCACCTCATTGCACATCCAACCAGCCCAAAAGCCTCAGTTTTTAATGGTGAAAACTCCATGAATTTACATATTAGTAAATTTACAATTAAAATGAGTTGGCACAATTTAATTGAGTTGACACAATTTAAATGAGCTATCACAATTTAATTGGCCACTTAATCCACATAGGAGACGATTGGTGTTGGTTTTGCTCCGATAACGGTGCAAAAAGTGTCTAAGTGGAATAGGAATGGCCCACCCGTTGTCTAACGGAACAAGGGCCACTTTAGGTGCTTAAGTGAAAGAAGTGGACGACCACAGGTGTTTGTCGATGGGTTTGGCCAAATTTAATTGATAGAAATTATCACCAAACCAACTATCATGTCTTTGTCACAGCCCTAGAATAAAGAAGTTAAGCTACTCATGATTTGAGATGAAGAACAATAATTTATGAGTAATCTAGAGTAGAGTAATGCAAATAAAATAAAACCTTAGAGAGAGAAATAAGGACAACGGCTTACAAGTCATAAGAATATCGCAGCACGTCGCTTACACTGAATAAAACATCTATTTATAGTCTAGGTTTATAACTAAAATAAGTAGACCAAATCCCAATCGAAACGGGAAAACTTAGGCGATATTCGCGTCACACCTGCGTCGCTGGTCTAACGCGGGTGTGTTATGTAGACTTCAATTGGGCAAGATTCAAAAAGTCGACTTCCCAACAATTGGAGTGCGACGTGGGTCCAACGCGCGCTTGACTCTTTCGCAATGCAGCCCTGACGTGAGATGTTCTTTAGTCACCAAAAAATCCTCTAAGTGTTGCACGATCGTCTCGTTACCTCGTGCCAATAAAATTGCCTCCAAAATCAACCAACATTGCTCGATTTTCCATCATTTGTCCTCATTGTACCTAAATACACAAAACATACCAACATAAGCTTGAATACAACGATTCTATCATAGAAAATGCAATTAAAGTACTAAAGAATGAGAGGTAAAGTGATGCAAAATATCAATATTTGTGCCAAATATCGGCTTGTCACGACACAAATCAACCTTTTCTTTAATAAAAGAAAAACTCAAAGGCAAATTATGTTAGTAAGTTAGGTTATAATAATCAATGCAAGATAATCGCACATAATTTGCAAGTAGACACAGATAGTCATAGAAAATCATGCATCCTATCTGAACATTTGATCGACAACGTTAGGTAGTTTATTTTTATTTT
>NW_026719422.1:0-11744 GCF_029784015.1 Lycium ferocissimum | reverse complement strand
AACTTTAGTAAACATATCCCTTTCTATCTATTATCTCTAGGTATCACTAAGGTCAATAGGGCTGGCCCATAGTGGCTTAAACGCTTTCCCGCTATAATCATCGGGTGAAATCTAACTTAATAATCTGAATTGGTATTACATGCATAGGCCAATACATATATATCAAGTTCATTTCTTAATTCAATCTTCCAAAAACATAAAAGGGCTAGTCAAATTCTTCTAACTTGCAAACTTCTTCTAGAATGCTTATCTATTTAATTCTTTTCGGTATATAAAATTTCTTTCGACTCCAAGTGTCACGACCCAACCCCGTAGGCCGTGACTAGTGCCTGAGCTAGGCACTCGTACCCTCTGCTAACCATAATCAACTCATAACAAGCATATTCGGAGCTTATACATACAAAGGCATGGTGAAGCATATACGTATATACATATCCGTACAAATAACTTTGGAATGTACGAACGCGAGACGCAAGCGGCCATTTTATACTACCTGACCCACAGACATGTCTACAGACCTCTAAGAGTGATAACAGAATCATATGACGGGACAGGGCCCCGTCGTACCCCTGAATGGACATATACATATATATAACAGAAAAGTTTGTACCAAATATGGGCTCCTGAACATGGGAGCACTCCAAACAGCAGAGTGGATGTCTTAAACTGGTGGCGCTCCAAAATGATCGTCTGTACCTGCGGGCATGAAAGCACGGCCGAGAAGAAAGGGGGGTACGAATATGCGAGTATGTAAAGCATGGAATACAATAAACGGGATCATAGCGAGCGGGATTTACAGAACAAGTATAGTAATTAGCAAAAAAATCAGAAGATAGAAAATCAGAGGACTTGCCTTTGAATCATATATCATGTATGTCCGTGTCATATCATAATGTCATCATATATGCATACGAGTCCGACCCTCCTAATGAGGGACTCGGTGAGTGAAATCATATAATCATCATACATAGCCATCATGTAATCATACATATATACATATATATCGTGCCGTGACCTACAGTGAGGACTCGGTGAAATGTCATATCATACGGTACCCGCACCTATATGGGGGACTCGGTGGGTACCCGGCCCTTTCGGGACTCGGTGAAGTATCACATACATACCGTGCCCGGCCTACGGCGAGGACTCGGTGAAATATCATGTACATACCGTGCCGGCCCTCTAATGAGGGACTCGGTGAATAATGCCCAAAAGTACGTGCACGAATACATACCCGGCCGGGACTCGGTGAATGATGTAACCATGGCGTGCACGAGCGAGTAGTGAGAAACCATATGTATACAGATTATCATTATCGACTCGACGAGATGATCAAACGAACTTTCATTTGAGACGAACAATAGTCAAATTACGTTTCCACCGAATGTCGCTCGGGATCATATCAATTAGGACTTTAGATGTCATAGGTACATATCCGAATCGTATGAAGTAGATTATGGAAATCAAGATCATAATCGTCGTTACAGACTCGGTAGATAATTAAGTAATAGTCGCTCGAGGGTTAAGACGATAATCGTATTAAGTTCTTTCAAAAGAAACTGTTACAAACGAACATAGAAAGGTCTCGGGGCCCACGGACGAGCATCAAACCAATCCGGGCCCGCTTATGAAGATTAGGATTATTACTCGTTATGGAACCTCCTACGGACGTTTCGAGGCGATCACGAGAATCGTCTGCCGAAAGTTACGGTCGTTCGTAGTTACGGAACATTTTTAAAGCGAGAAATCCTTTACCTGAACAATCTTCTTGCAATATTCAAAAATCCAACCGTACAAGGGACATAGGAACCATAGCTCATCTATATCAAACATATGAATGTCAAGGGACGGTTAAGAATCGTAATTATGCTCGGATCGTGAGAATAGAGTCACCTCGGAATTAGTTCATAACCTACTTGGATCTAAGTCATGCCAAAAGAAAGGAAAGACAAGCTTTACATACCTCGTCTATTCTCGAAGCTAATCCAATCTTACGTCGCGAACTTCCCAAGATCTACAATATGCCATTAAGTATCAACGTTAGCTAAAGGCATTTAGGAACCCGATTCCAAACAAACACCAAATTCTCGAGAAATTTTGAGCATTTCCTGTAAATACACCAACCCGAGATTTCAACTCACGAATTCATCAACAACAACACCAACAACCAAACTACAACATCAATAATCAATTCAAAATGCATTTTAACATTAATAGCTCCTTTTACATAATTCAACAACATTCACAACATCACATACTTTGACTACTTACATTCCAACCAATATCAATGTTTATACATTCGATTACTAATCAAAACTATTCAAACAATATTCAAGAACAATTTAGACAACTCACACAATATTTCAAACAATCCAACCACACTCCAATTCACCGAAAACTACCCCCACGAGGACACTACAACCGTATTTCTTTCTCTCAAATTCATGAATTACGATAAATCCGGCGCGTTAACAAGGTCATTCTCATAAATACAAAAATCACATTAAAAGCACATTAACTTCCAAATCAGCCCGTAACCATTACAACACCAATTTGAATCATTAAACTTGCATTTTCATCATAGAACCCTTAACGACGACAACTAAAATACTACATAAAATTTATTCATTCATTGCCATACTAGGCAAACCATTTTCGGCCATAACACCCTTTTAACTTTATGATTTCCATCCATTTCTACCCACTACTGACAACATAAAAATATGCTAAATACAATTAATTCTTCACCTATCATCACCACACAACACACGGCCGCCCACATGTACGGCTACACCCCCAACTTCCATGTTTTCATGATTTTCATCCATTTTTACATACTACAACACACATAAACCATGCATAACATATAATAAGGAAGATTGAAGCATACTTTCTTCACTTGGTTCTTCAACTTAGCTAGGGCTTGTTTTTGAACTAATTCTTGTTCTTGCTACTCCAACAACCACTCCATGTTGTTCTCCACCTTCTTATGAGTTGAAATGCTTGAGAAGAAAATATTTTTGATCACCTTTTCTCCTTGCTCTTTTTCGGTTCATCAATGGCCGAATGGCCCTTTATGTCTCTCTCTCAAAGTTTCTTGAAATTTCTATGGGTTGAAGATGAAAAATGTGACCAATTAATCATCTTTCACTACATATATTAAACTTCCATGTGGCCGGCCACATGCCCCTCTTTTTCCTTTTTTTTTTTTCATTTTTCATGAACTAATTTCCTTTCCAAAATTAGAATACTTTCCAAAAATAGCTTTTGACCCCAAATGTTTCCTTAATATTCCATACCACCTTATCATGCACACTTGCACCTTAAAACATAATTGTGGTTGAAATCTCGACTTCGTATCCCGGAATGCCTTTGTCCTTAACTTATCAAGGTTGACTCGGATTATCCCGACGTACAAAATACGGGATATAACACCAAGCACATCATTTCCTCTTTGCATTCTCATCTCCTATCCTCTCTCTCATCTGCCATAGTATCTGATTATTTCTCCTTTCTGATCTAATGCTTATCTATTAAACCTGTTCCATAATTGACTGTCAATTTCACCTCTAATGACCTCACTATTAGACCCTTTCTTTCTCCTCTTAATAATCCCACTTATAGGTTTCCACAATTTCCCTTAAGTTCTCGAGTAATTTTGACAGAGTTTCCTCTATAATCATAATAATCCCAAACCTGCACACAGCCCAGAAAATACATCTCACGCCTTGCAAGGCCACATATAGAAACACATATAGTATACAACTCAACCACGCAGGGTTGATTACCATAAAAGTGTGCAAAAGAATAAGGCTCATCTCGTAAATCATATTTAAACACCCTTTTATAGAATTCCATCTTTTTCCTTCTAAAGATTTCATCAATCAACTCCCTTCATAGAGGTTTACGTACTCGTAAATCATATTTTCCCCTTATTTTTGTTACACCTCGGAGAATTACATGTAATCGTATGATATATAGACTAATGCAGTGTGAGAAGTATATGATGTTTCTATAAGTGAGAAGTAGTATTTAATGGTTCTAGTTAAGATTCCAAAGACGTTTGAAGCAAGAGAAGAAAGTTCATTAAGACAGGCGAAGTATGCGTTGTGTTTCAGAAGAGTTTTGTAAAGTACCGAGCTAATGATGAATTAGTAATGTCTTGAGGAAGAGTTATGATGCCCCTTAGATTGCTAATGAAGTGTTAAATGAGTGCTAAGAAGGTTCCATAAGGATTGGAGATCAACAAAGCAACGAGAACAAGATCGGAGAAAAGGTGGATTATACGACCATTTATATGGTCCGTATAATATTATACGGTCCGTATAATGGTCAGTATAACCGTTACAGTGAAGGTCCATCACTGATGGAGTTATACGATCACTTATACGGACCATATAATGTGCCGTATAATGGTTACAAAAATGAGATGTTGTTGAGGGGATTTCACGGTCGCTTATACAGATCGTATAAGTTTATACGGACCGTATAAGTGTCCGTAGAATGCACGACGGGTCAGATTTTTCCCAGTTATAAATATAAGACCCCACGTTATTATTTTCATTTTCTCACTTCTCCACTTCTCTCCAAGTCTCTAGAATATTCTACACACTTCATCTACAAGAATTCAAGGGAGATCAAAGATCAATATCATAAATTCAAGGGAATCAAGTGTAAGAATGCTAGCTAGGGTTGCTTGAAGTCAAGAAACCTCTTTGGATTGAAGCTAGGGTATTTGTCAAGTGAAGTATTTTCATCCAAGGGCTATTCCTACACTATCTAAGGTATGTTTTATGATCAATTCATGTTATTTAAAGTATTGAGAGGTTGAAAGACTTGGATTATAGAAGAAAATAGAAAATAGGTTACAAATATGAGAATAGTGACATTTTTGAGTGGTAGCTTAATACGAATCATGATTCTTTAATGTTACAAATGATATTAAGAGTATGGAAGAAACATTGTATGAGGATGAAGGTAATGTTGTATTATGACCATGGATATGGATGCCCTTGAAATGGAAGTAGGAGAATTGAGTAATGTATGGTTGATGAAGATTGTTGAGAATGATATTATGAGTACTGTTATTGACGTTTGGGAGTTGATATATGATATGGAGAATGTTGTATAAACAAAGGAGATGCTACCCAATTTTCTCTAGCTTTAGTTCAAGCATGCTCATGTTATCGATTATCTAATATTAGTACGAACTCTCTTGAAGGTAGAAACGTGAATATTGGAGGGGAACGGTCAAGTGATAAAGTAGCTAAACGAAAATGTAAGTAAGGCTAGTCCCTTCTTCTAAGGCATGACTCCTATGGCATGAATTTTCCTATCTCTCCATGACTCTCTTACATTCCAGAAAATGTTGATAAAGAGCTTCTCATACGATAAAGATAAGAGATATGTCACGAATATGGTAATGATGACGATGAGTCTAAGTCTAAAGGCCCTAAAGCTCATGATATGATGTCTCCACGAAGCTAATGTCCCTTATGCGACTCTTTGATATTATTCATTGTTGCTAGACCCACCTTATGATGCTAGTCCCTTCAAGGTGAGGTATGATGATTACAATTAATCCATAATGGAATCGGGGGTTCTCGACCTTACGTCACCCCGATATAGTTATAGATTATCCTTGAGTTCTAATGCATGTTTTATGACCAATGTATGATGATGATAAGATCACACCGTGCCCAGTTGGCCGGACATGTCACTGCGAAAGCGGGCTGGATACGATTCCACCGTGCCTAGATGGCCGGACATGCCACCGCTGATGCGGGCTGCTTATGATTACACCGTGCCTAGAGGGCCGGACATGATACCACTAGTGGGTAGCGTATGATGCTTACCTAGACGCGGGATAACGATGATGATATATGTGATATGTATGACATGTTATTTCTTTTAAAGGTTAAGCAGGTTGTATCTTCACTTCATGTCCTATTATTTCTCTATTATGTTAGCATTATTATTCATGCCTTACATACTCAGTACAATGTTCGTACTGACGTCCTCTCTTTTTGGACGCTGTGTTCATGCCCACAGGTAGACAAGGAGACGGCGCAGATCCATAGGAGCTTATCAGCGGATTTATAGGAGCACTCCACTATTCCGGAGGTGCTACTTATAATCACATTCTTTTGTGTATATATAGAATTTGGGCACGATGGGATCCTGTCCCGTCCTTATGTTTAGTACTCCAGTAGAGGCTCGTAGATATGTACACGTGGGTAGTAGAAGTCCCATGATGACCTCATTGTATTTTATATATCATTTTGATAGCCGATAGGCATATGTATGTGAATGTAGATACGTTCTTGGAAACAATATTGGTTTTTCCTATGGCTAGACGTGTGAAAATAGTAAATGATTGTTGGATAAGTATGATGAGAAGTAGAAATGAGTGGTGCTCGGTAGCTAGCTCCGGGTACTCGTCATGACCCTAGCCGGGTCGTGACAAAAGTGGTGTCAGAGCAGTTCAGTCCTAGGGTGTGTCTACGAGACGTGTCAAGCAGAGTCTCGTTTATTGGAGTGAGGCGTGCCACACTTATAAACAAGAGGCTGTGGGGAATTTTAGAAAAATGACCATTCTTCTTCTTACTAGTTCGTGCGATAGATCCATGTTATAAGGTTTTCTCCTCCCTAATTGTGCGTTATGATTTCAGTGATATCGCCAAAGAGAAAAGCTACAGCCGCCCCAAAGGGCAGGGCTACGATAGAAAGGCGGATAGAAAGGGAGCCGCTAACGAATATAGAAGAAGGTGAATCTCAAAATGAGGCTCCATCTAATACCTCTCACACTCCGCCTAATTTGAAAGATCAAGAGGGGGCTTCAGTTCTAGCTCCTATGCCTCCAGTACCTCTACCGGCTGCTTTGAGTCAACAAATGACCGAAGATTTTACTTGCCCGACACGATTGGTTGCCACTCGAGCACGGCGGCACGAACGAGGTTCGGGCGACGGGCGACTAGTACTTGAGCCGGGATTTTATGAGTCTAAACCCTCCAGAGTTTTTCAGGTCAAAGCCGAATGAAGACCCGCAAGATTTTATTGATGAGATGTTGAGAACATTGAAAATTATTCATCGCTCGGATACTGAATCTGTGGAGTTGGCATCTTATAAACTTCGGGATGTGGTGGTTCTTTGGTATAATAATTGGATATCCTCAAAAAAGGAAAATGCACCTCCCCCCTCCCCCGGTTTGGCAAGAATTTGTGGATGCTTTCCTTTGTCACTATTTACCACCCGAGGTCCGTCGAGATAGAGCAGATAGATTCTTAAATGTGAAGTAGGGGAATATGAGTACCCGGAGTATAGCTTTCACATTAATTCATTGGCTAGATATGCTCTGACTATGGTGGCCGATATGGGAGATAGATTGCATAGGTTTGTGAGTGGCTTAGGGCCACATTTGTTTAAAGCCGGTGACATCGTTGCGGGAGGGATGGACATTTCCCGTATTCGGGCCCATACCCGAGGATTTAGAAGAGCGACAACATACGCAAGGGGTGAGCGCGATATTAATAGAGGGCAGAGTAAGAGGGCCAGATCTATGGGTACCGGTAGCGACTATTGAGGGCAATCGAGACAGTTACATTCTAGATACTCAGGCCAGTCGGCGACTAGTACACCTCTTCGATTTGCAGGCAGGAGATTTGTTATATCCCGTATTTTGGTACATTGGGATAATCCGAGTTAGTCATGATAAGTTAAGGATAAGGTTGTAATCTCTTCCGATTTTGTTAAAAGTGCACAAGTTGCATATTCATCTTTTCATTGGCATGGAGTGTTAAGGGTAAATTTGGAATAAGAAAAATTTGGGGTTAAAAGTGAATTATGGAAAGTTAAGCATTTCATGAAAATTAAGGGCTAGAAGTGAAATTTTGGAAAGATAATATTTCATGAAAATGGCCATATGTGGCCATGTGTGTGGTGTGGGCCATAGCTCACATGTGTTAATTATATAAGTGGTAAAAGATGACTAATTAAGTCATCTTCATCATTTAGCACCCTAGAAAATTCAAGAAGCATGGAGAAAGAACAAAAGGCCATTCAGCCATGACCAAGAAAAATTTGAGTCCAAAAATTGACAATCGTATTTGTTGCTTCATAATTTAAACTTACGTTGACGACGTATATTTCGTATTTTTGTACGTCGGATTATTCGCAAAGCTGGAGGTGCGGGGTCCACACACCGAGATTTTTTTTTTTTGGGACATGCGACAATTTATATGAATCACATATGAAGTTAAACATAACTCAAGAAGGACCCTTGAGCCAAATCAAAGTGGAAGTCCTCCAAACAAATATTTTTAAGTAATGTTTTCGGGTGATCTGACTTCGAGGGGCAGAAACGGTATTATAAGTTTGGAATTTGGAAAAACACCACTAATAGAAGTTGTAGATAATTGAATTATCTTTCCAACCATAGGTCGTGGGCCCACAGGTGACATCGGGATAAGGAGATATGGACGTTTTAAGGCGGAAAGGTCAGTGGGCTAGGCCCAAACCGGGCTAGGCCCATGACCCATGCCTATTTAAGTCTAATTTCAGCCCTTTCCTCTCATTTTTCAGACCAAGAATACCCAGAAAATTCTGGAAAGAGAGAGAGAGAAGAACCTTGGAGAGAAGAAAAACCAATTTTGACCAAAATACGAGCCAAGATTCCCGAAGCCCATGAAGAGAAAAGTGTTGTCTGTTGCGTTGTCTTCAATTTGAGCTAAAAATCAACCAAGAAGAAGAGTGATAACATTAGGTGCATGCTTAAGGTATGAATACGGTTCCTTTTCATTGTTAACGAGTGTATTTAGAATTTAACGGATTAAAACGGAGGGATAGTGTGTAGAAATGGATGAAATTCATGAAATTTTGTATGTTGATGTTGAGCCGTGAGTATGGGCTGTTTTGTGAGAAGGAATGAACTAAATTTATTTAGTATGTTTGGATTGTTGTGTTGTCGGTTCTATGGTGCTAATGAAAGTTTAATGGTTCAAAGTGAAGTTAGAGTTGTTTATGGCTTGTTATGGAATTTTATATAGTTTATTGAATTTATGGAAGTAATGGATTATTAATGTAGTTCATGAATTCGGAAGGAAGAAAATGTGTTGTGTTGTTTCTCGAACTTGGAGGTTTTTGTTTCATTATGTAATGGATGGAATGTTGTTGAATTGTGTCGAAAGGGTTATTAATGTTAGAATGCGTTTTGAATTGATTATTGATGTTGCTTATATGGTTGTTGGGTATTGTTGTTGAAGATATTGGCGAGTTGAATTCTCGGGGTTGTTGAACTTATAGGGGAAATCTTGCCCAAATTTCGTAAATAAAGTGATGGCTTGGGATTGGATTCTTAAGTGCTTATGGCTAATGTTTGGTGTCTAATGAAATTGTTGTAGATTTCGAAAGCCGAAACTTGAGTTTGGAATAGCTTAGGAAGCAAACGAGGTATGTAAAGCTTACCTTTCCTTCTTTTGGCATGTCTTAGTTATGAGTAAGGTATGATACGTTATGAGCCTTGGGGGTAACTCTATTCGGAAATTCCGAACATGTTTATGGTTCACACTCGTTCCTTGATGTTTGCATTTTGATACGGTCGGATTATGGTCCTTATGTCTTCCGTATGATTGGATTTTAAAAGTTGCATAAAAAGTTTTGTTTTTAAAAGAGTTCTGTAACTACGAACGTCCGTAACTTTCATAGACGGAACCGGATTGCTTTGATATGCTCGTAAATGATTCCATAATGTATAGTGACTATGATTTTCGTAGGCGGGCCCGAATTGGGTTGATGCTCGTCCGTGGGTCCCGCGACTCCTCTCGTATGGTTCGATGGCTTTTGAAAGAATTTGGTATGACTATTTTTCCGACCCGAATATGATTATATCTTATGTCATAAGTCTAAAACGAGGATTTCCATGCATATGATTTTGATACGTAACCTTGGTTTAAGTTCGGTTTGATATGTTCACAGTGATATTCGGAAGAAAACCCGATTTAACTATTGTTTCGATTTTGGAATAGCATTTCGTTTCTTGATTATCCTATTGGGTATTTGTAAGTGTTTTGCATTGCATATGGTTTCCACGATTACGCTTGTGCATCTTGTGGTATGTCTTCCATAGGAGTCCGTAGCCTAATGTTATTGTGAGCACTATGTTATATTTTGAAGTATGATGGGATACGAAGTTTGATGTGATATGATAATATGATAAGATGATGATTCTGTTCGGTATCGGAGCCGGTGGTGGGGCAAACCCAATGATGAGGTAAAATTTCACATTGGTTTAGGCAAATCTGTTATACCCCGTATTTTGCGCGTTCGGATAGTTTGGGATAATTGCAACAAGTTAAGGACAAGACTATGTTTTGACTACGTTTAGTATAAGTTGGTTATGAAAATTTTGGATGTGGAAATATTGGAAAAGGCCAAGGGCAAAATTGGAATTTCAAAAAAAAAAATAGTTTCATGAAAATTTCCAAAAGTGTGGATTAAATGATTGGAAACAAAAAAAAAAAGGAAAAAGAAAAGAAAGCCACCCAAGGTGGCCGGCCATAGTGGACCCCACTTAGGGGGGGGGGGAGCTTGACAAATATATTTGTCATGTGACCATAGAAAATTCAAGAACTTGAGAAAGAAGAAACAAAGAAAGAAGCGGAGAACAACAACCATGGCCATTCGGCCATGGTCTCAATTTTTGTCTCTTCAAATTTTGTCCCCAAAAATTATTTTCTTGTTGTATTCCTACTAATTCAAGGGTCTCTCCAACGTGGTATAATTGTTTCGGAGGATAGTCGTTCGTTTCGTCGTTTTCACACTTGAGCCAAGTGAAGAAGTTAGAGAAAAAGGTATGATTCAATCCCTTTTTATAGGTTATAAAGGCTTTGTTGAGGTTGTAGTACGTAGAAATGAATAGAATTCATGGAATTATGGAAGTTGCATGGTATTTGTGTGTGTGTACATGTGGCCGTTTGTATGTGCCAATGCATAGATGAAGTGGGTTGGATTTTATGTTGTGTTCTAGTTATTGGTTATTATGGAAATTGTATTGGAAATGAAAGTTGAATGAAAGTGGGATGAAGTTGAAAATTTGCATGTTGGCGGTGGCCTATATGTGGATGGAATGGTGATGGATTTTATTTTGTGTAACATGTTAGTTGTGTTGCTGTGATCATTACAATGTAAATGAAGCATATATGGGGTAAGTTGGCATGAAAATGAAATGTAGAGAATTATGTCATATTAATATGATTTTATGATATTAAGATAATGAAGTTGTTTGGGGTGCAGATTGTTGTTGTTGGTGATGAATTAGTATGTACGAAATGTGTTGAGATGGTTTTGTTATATATAGAAGGAATTTTGGATCGAGTATGGAAATTCTTGGCATTATTGAACATTGAACATATAGTTGGAATGCCCTTGGTTTATGTTTGAATGATCCTAAATTAGTATGTGAATATGAAATTGATATTGATCTATAAGTGCAAAGTTGGATTTGGAGTTGTTGCATTATTTGGAAAATAAGACTATTTGCGCTAGAATGCGTTTCTAGTCGATTGTTAATGTTATATATATTGTCGTTGGTATGGTTGTTGTTGTTTTGGCCGAGTTTGAATCTTGGGGATGATGTTTTATGTTCCCACATGAAATTAAATTTCCAGAATAGGGTTTTGAATGGGACAAACGGATTAATGGCAGCGAACCGAACTTGTAATACCCCACTCTCGGGCCCCAAAAAAAT
>NW_026719421.1:0-11381 GCF_029784015.1 Lycium ferocissimum | reverse complement strand
ATTATTCAGGTCCCTCGTCGCGGGGACACGACGGCGTTAGGTAGGGGGATGGTGGCGGGACGGCATATTATGATTATTCACAGACCGGGGGCGGGACACGTTATGTATCGGGCCTGATTCGATAGCATGATTTCCAGGCCCCAAAAAGGGGCGGGACAGTTTTTGCATATAGATTTTGAATCGTATAGATCCTATTTCCCGAGCCCCTCTTGGGGGGGGCCCGGTTATCACGGATCCTGACTTTGACATACATTTAGAGTCTATCCCCCGAGTTCCCCGGGGGGGCGGGACTTTCTCGACCTCTTGCGTCGACTCCGAATACGAACTCGATATATCCCCGTACTCGACTTTGGACAAAAAACGTCGATCACCCCGGGGCCCGGTTGATTACGAACGTTTTCCCCGTACATCGCGTCGATATACGGCACGTCCGGGACTTGGTTTTCGCCTTTCAGTGCGGTCGGTTGTAAAATAAGCTTTTTTGGAATCTTTTGCCCTCTTACTCTCTGGCACCCGCACTGTTGGCCTGAGACCGGTGTGTATGGTGTGTGCGAACGGTAAGTGTCTGTGTTCGAGTAGTGTGTATGTGTTTGATAGTTAAATACATTCGGAGTCCTTAGTTGTTACTTTGTGTTGCATGGCTTGCATACCTAGGTACATTGTCGTCTTATTTTTGTCTTCGGGGGTAACGCGTTTCATCACCGCGCGGTACTCCCGGATGAGCTGAAGTTATTACGAGAAGATGTTCCGGCGGAGGCAGCAAACTACTGCTTTCCCCGAGGCTCTTCGCAAGTCGGTTGTACGCCATGATTTTTGGATGCGTATTGGGAACACAGAGACGAGCGTCGTGGGTATGAAGTATGTCGATTACGTAGTGACTCGCCGGCGATATGTCACATTGTGTGGTGTAGTAAATTTTGTATATTCTGATTTCGTCAAGAATTACATTCCACTATGTCTTATATGGTTGTTCGGTTAGAGATTTGAAAAAAAAATTATGTGCGGTAAAAAGTACGAGGGTTCGCTCGGCCACTGAGTAGGTCGGTGCCCGTCGCGTCCCACGTGGAATTGGGGCGTGACATAGAGATCCTAAAGTTACGATACAAGATTTCTATAAAGTTAATGACCTTCATATGACTCCTTACTATTAATCCTTGTTGATAACCCTACCTTACGATGATTAGTCTCTTTCCTTCAAGGCATGATTTTCCTCCGTCTCCACTAATTTCCTAAACTCCGAAGAACTAAGAGCCTATGTTGTAAATAGCTATACGAGAGAAAGATGAGAGATATACAATATGAGCATATGGCTATAGGGAGATACACATGAATAAGTTAAAATCTAAGGAATCCTAGAGTAAGAAGTGACGCCATGAAGTAAGTGATTCTAAGTAAGACTCCATCGGTTCTTTTCTTGTGATCACTCACCTTAAAATTTTAGTCCCTTCAAAGGTGAGATATGATGATGCGAGTACTCCATAACGTAATAGGGGTTCCCGACCTTATCGTCTTGAGCATGACTATAGATGCTTATGAGTTCCTATATATGGTATGATGATATGTACATGTATATGTGTATGTAATGACACTAAATCATGATAGAGCCATGACATGCTTATAAGACATTAATACTTGCAAATCTATGACATGTACGTTGACGCTAGCCTACAATGTACCCATGGAAATGTATAGTGACGATAAACATATGTTATGCATGATGACAACCGCATGGTATGTATGATAATGAGATTATGATATGGCCACCACCGGTGGGGCGTGCGACCACAGAGTACCGAGAAAAAGGGCGGATGTCTTGATATAATTCCCGTGCCGAAAAGAGGGCGAGCGGTTGGCACGATATAATTCCACCGTACCGAGAAAAGGGCGGACATGATCACCTTTGGTGGGCGGCGCGATGGGTACCCAGACGTGAACTAATGATGATGATGTGTGTATGATATGATAATGCATGTATGACATGACGATGTGTGCATGATATGATGATGTATGTATAATGTGATAATGTATGTATGATACGACAAGTTATGTAGGATAATACGAGGTAGATGTATGATAGCTTATGTGATATGCTATGTGTAATAGATATACTAAATGTATCCGGTCGAAGGTTATGTCCTCGTCTGTGTCACTAGGACTTCCCTACTATGTTTATTTCATTCATGCCTTACATACTCGGTACAATATTAATATTCGTGCGCGTCCTTTTCTTTGAGGCCCGACGTGTTCGTACCCACGAGTAGACGGCGGAACGGTGCGGGCGTAGGAGTTATCGACGATTCTGAAGCCCTCCTCTACTCCCGGAGGTGCTACTTTGAGTCATCATTTTTGTGTATATATTTTTGGGCATGACGGGGTCTGTCCCGTCCATATGTTTAGTACTCTTGTAGAGGCTCGTAGATACGTATGCGTGGGTAGTATGGTCCCATAGACTTCATGTGTATGTAAATATATGCATATTAATATTTTGATAGCCTAAAGGGCCCTATGTTGATTTTCGGTTTGTTGATTTTTCATCCAAATTTTTTCTTATCTCAAATTTACCCTTAACATTCCATACTAACGAAAAGATGAATATGCAACTTGTGCATTAAAAACGAAAATCAACAAAACCGAAAATTAAAAGTCTTGTCCATAACTGTCGCAACCAACTTAGGATATTCCAACGTACAAAGTATGGGGTATAACATCCTTTCCCCCTTTAGAACATTCGTCCTCGAATGTTCAACTTGTCGTATGGGGTCTTAAGGATCTCAATTAAACTTTTCCTTCTTGTAATTCCTTTTACTCGACTTTTGTAACATTCTAGGCACATTATCTCGTGTCGTTTCTTAATATTTAACTCAACCCTTCCTTATTTCCATAGCTTGTTTTTCCGTTTCATACTTGCCTTTGTGTTTTAGCTACATAGATCAATCAGGCCTTAGCCCATCACATCTGAGGCTTCACCCTTATTTTCATAACAATCCCATGGCAAGGTCACATTATATCTCATTAGTAACCAATCTCATAATATAACATAATTAACCCTTTACCCTTTCTAATCCACTTTATCCTTAATATCTGAGTGTCTTATCAATATATCCATATCCATCAATTCTTTTTCTCCTTACTCTTGTCTTAATCATTCTATTACTTCTTTCTCGAGGGAGATACTGCCAACTTACTCAAATCTTACTATTACGGTGGGCACGGCCTTTCCAATTACCGCCATTACAAACCTACATCTCATTTTCTCTTTATTTGTGGTGAAATTTGATGAGAGACTCGTCCTCTATATTCCTTATTATCTCAAAAACCTGTACACAAAAAAAACCAACAATGCCTCACGGGGCCAAAATACATATACACATATCATATCATATCGCAGCCACACGGGGCTCCCAATATCATCGTGATGCCACAAATGATAAACATACCTCGTATTGCCCAACTCGAGCTTCGTTACACTTTCTTGTTTACTTTCCCTCTTTAGTCTTCAACTTGTATTTCAATCGCAACTTGATATCTTTCCCCACGTATATCTTTCATACCTTTACTTACCTACGTACTTTGTGACTTCCAACATCATCAATCACTTTCTTCTATCGTGCCATTCTTCGAGTTGCCAATCACAAATTTTTTAAATATAATTTCGAGGACTTGGCTCTAAGCACGATCTCATATGTGAAAGAAGAGTAACCACCCTAGATGCCCCGTAGACCTCCATTTATAAATGTGGCGGTACGACACTTTAAATATAACTCTTCCTTGGACACGACTTTATGTTCCTAGAGATGACGGCCCCGCTACGATGCCAATTTGTCACACCTTTAGACCGGATAAGGGTGTGATGGGCACAAAGACTTATCTAGAGACCGACGATATAATGTTCTTATGAGATAATACTCACGATCCATTGGGCCCCGCAAAACATAACATAAGCACATAATCGAAAAATTTTCGAAGAAAACAAACATGTTTTTCATCTTTTTCAAATCGAATGAATTTCGACCTTACGTCATAACAAATACGCAACATCTAAAGCTTAACTATGTACACGTGTACGTAACTAAGAATGTTAACATATCGGCTCGCCTAGCCACTTACAACGACATGTCATACATTGAATGTTAATGGTGACAAGTCTACTACCATAACTGTCGGATAATATGATTCCAAAGCACTCTACTTGGCCGGGACATGTCACCCTACGGCGGAGGATGATTGGAGCTCGCACCAAAAAGTGGAACGTCTACCACTAGTGGGCTGCTTCAGATGGTTACACCGGACGCAGCCCCCGATATAATGACGTATGTGATGGAATATGCTTTCCATGCTATGACAATGTACGTGATGTAGTGTAATCGAGTGAATGTGCCGAACGCGAGCATAATAATCCGAATACCAACGTGCCCATCGACATCCAAATCATACATAAGGGTTGTTTGAAGACAAATAGGATAATCGAGAATGCCAACCGACATCGCTTTCTTTGAAAAACATTTCTATCTCGTATATACGGAAAGTCAAACATATCCTATGTGCGACATTATCGTCAGGGATCATAATTCTTTTGTCAAAATCACATATACACATCATATACACGGGGTCCTGTCCCCAAATACCTAGAGGCAATATCACATATGTGTACACGTACCGCGGCCCCATGGTCTCCATGTATCACGTACACACACATTATTTTGACGAATACCCGGCCCCGTTTATATCACATACACGTATCGCGGCCAAATATATGATTACGAGTATATAGTATGACACATACCGCGGCCGGGGAACCCGGCGGTAATACCACGTATGCACTTACCCGTCCGGCCCGGAACCCGGACACGATTGTGTTATTATGCACGTCATGGCCCCCTCTCGTGGCAAGTGAGTAACCAAACACGAGTTTAAAACATTTTCAAAGACTTAATGATGGTTAATCAAAACAAACCATCGTTTATAGACACAACCTTAGTCTGGGACACTATGTTTCTTGAATACCACTAGGAAACATATCATAGACGACTTCGAGATCATAGTCACGTATCGGAATCATAAGTATATGAATCAACATTTCTAGTGACTCAACAAACAAATATATAATATTTTTCGAGTTCGAAAAGGTAGTCATATATCTTCTTTTCAAAAAGTCGTTAGTACTACACAAAGTACAATCGACGGGACCCACGGACGGGCGTCAGCAATCCGGCCCGCCTACGAAAATCATAGTCATCCTATGCATATATAAATCATTATTACTTTTTAATTTCTTTCATGAGTTAAGATTTTATGTTCCCATTGAAATCGGATATATATTAGTCATATCGTATCCTTTCAAAAATCGTCGAAGTACATCGGGGAGAGTCGCGGGACCACGAATGGGTGTCGACCGGCGAGCCGGGCCCTATGGAAAACATAGTCATCATACGTCATGGAACCATTTTCGGTCCATCATTTCATCCGGTTCTGTTTGTGAAAACGGACGTTCGTAATTTTCAGCATGAGTATGACATGTATCTCACCGTAGTAATGGAGTGTCGGAGACGTCCCGTAATGTTTTGAAAGGCAGAAGCCATGGAAAGTATGTAACAACGAAGAAAAAGGGTGAATTACGACCTCGTAAGTCGTAATCGGAAAAGAGTATTTTGAAACACGAGAACATGGCCATTATTAGTACAATGAATGACAAATATCATGTATGGAGAATTTCGGAATATTTCGAGATCGAGCAAATTGAAGAAAATAAGTTCGACGAAAATTTGAGGAATGCGGGACGGATTTTAGTCAACTTTGGAGGCGCATATCTCATAGTATATATGGAGTTTTAAGGTGTTTCAAAATTCTAAAATGAAGTTCGTCGAGTCTAGTTTGTAATTCAACAAACCGTTCATTGATAGGACATCGGAGTAGAGAATTATAGACGTTACAAACTGAACTGTCGATGCAGAAACAGCATTTCTGCGATTAACGCGCGCTACAGTACCGCTACGATGTAGCTACGATGAACCGACGTTGGCGTTTTTCTTTAAAAGGGACAAAAACCTCATTTTTCAGCACAAACATGTCCCAAAATTTCCAGAAAATTCAGCAACAAAAGGGAGCAACCATACCTCACAAAAATGAGAATTTTGAGTGAAATTTCAAGTAACGAAGTATCAATCGAGGTCCGGGCAATCCGTAGTCGCGAATATAATTTCGTTTAGTGTTGGAGTGGCTTGGGGACAAGAAAGTGATGAAGATTTAGCTACCTTCATAAAAACAAGGTATGAGTCATCAAATCTCTTTCTTTATTAAGTTGGATTAAGGAATAATTGCAAGAATAGAGTTATAGTTTGTTGTGTTGATGTTGTTGAATTATGGATTAAGGGGCTGTTTTAGGTGGATTAAATGGATGGAATTAGCTAAGTTATGATGCATACTAATTGTTGATATTGTTGTTGATGTTGTTGACAAGTTGTTGTTCTTGAATTTGGGAGAATAAAGTGCATAAAAATATTGTATACAAAGCGTATACCGGGCTGTTTTGTGCCGATATTCGGGGCTGTTTTACATGATTTTCATGGCTGTTTTGTGGCAATATTTTGGGGCTATTTTATATAATTTTCGTGGCTAGTTGTGACGATATTTTGTTGTTTGGTATGATATTTGTGGTTGTTTTGCGATGATATTTTGGGGTCTTGTTTGGGGTTGTTATGAACTGTCTTGTGGGCTGAAATATCGTGGGATTGGTTGTAGTTGTTGCTGTTGTTATACTAAGGATATACGGAAATAAAGGAGTGTATACAAGTATTGGCATCCGAATGTATATTGGGCTATTTTGGAAGTAATTTAAGGATGGATTTAATTCTAGTTTGATATGAAATTGTTGGAATTATTGTTGTTGGTATTTTGATTGATGTTTGGCTAATTGGAATTTCGAGGATTATTAAGTTACAGGGGAAATGCTGCCCAAATTTTGTCAAATTTCATTCGTACTTGGATTGGTTACAAGTGATGTGGATAATCTAACTGTGGCCTATGTTATCTTAATTTTAGACCTACGAGCTCGAGAAGTAGACGTTGGACATTTAGATAGAGTTCAAGGTATGTAAAGCTAACCCTTCCTTCTTTTGGCATGTCTTAGTGATAAGTAGGCTGTAATACGAGCCTCGGGGTAACTCCATTCTTAAGATCCGAGCTTGGGAGCGATTCTTATTCATTTCTTAATGTTGGCTCTCTTAATGCAGTCGAACCCTGATCCTTATGTTTTTATATGATTTGATTTCAAATGTTTCATAAAGACTTTTATTTCAAAAGGGTTCCGTAACTACGAACGATCGTAACTTTCATACACGAGCTCGGATCGCTTCGAAACGTTCGTAGGAGATTCTATAATGAATAAGGTCTCTGACTTTTATAGTTGGACTCGGATTGGTTGATACTCGTCCGTGGGCCCCGAGGTTTTCCTTTGTGTAATGTTAACAACTTTTGAAGGGTTTAGTGTGACTATCGTCCTAACCCTCGGCGTCGATTACTTGTTTCTCTATCGAGTTTGTAATGACGATTATGCCCCTAATTTCCATAAATTATTTCATAAGGTTCGATACGTATCTATGATCCCTAAAGCGCTATTTGATATGCTTTCGAGCGACATTCGAAAGAAACTTGATTTGACTATCGTCTTGTTTTTTTTAAAAACGATGGTTCACTTTGATTATTTTATCGAGTCTTTGAAAATGTTTTAAACTGCATTTAGTTGCTCACGACTCTGCTCGTGCATATGGTTGTTACTTCTTTCACCGAGTCCCGGGCCGGTTATGTATCGTGCGTACTATGTTATATTCCGGTGTGATGCTGTGTTACGGTTCACCGAGCTCCTCGCTAGAGGGCCGGGTTCCGTTTGGTGTTATGTTGTGTTATTATGATGTGTTATGATGTGTGACGGGGATACGGAGATATGAAACCTTCTGGTGTGATGCTGTGGTATGGCGCCAATGACGGGCGGGCGACCATCGTTCTAAGAGCCCTATGCATGATTTGTATTTTTATGAGTAAGCATTTCGTTATTTTGGATACTGCATTATTTTTACGTATTTTTTGGTTTTGACTTTGGTCCTGCTTACTATATTTCATGCTTTGCATACTCGGTACATATTAAAATCGACCCCTTTCTTCGGGGTGCGTTTTCATGCCACGCGGTACGGATGCTCATTTGGATGATCCACCCGACTTAGGGTTCTGTTCGGGCGACTTGGAGCGCTCTCTTGTTACCGGAGCCTATACCACGATTCGGATACGTTATTATGCATATGTATATGTTTATTCACGGGTACGGCGGGGCCCCGTCCCGTCATATGATTGTTATTATTCTTAGAGGTACTGTGGACATGTATGTGTGGGTTATGGGTATTCACTTGTCGGTCGTGTATGTGTGATTTGTGATTTGGACGTCCCCCTATACTATGATAGCCTTATCGGCTTATATGTGATATTATCTGCTGGATTATGATAGCGATATGTATATCAGTACATGTGTGACAGTTTCGGGGCGACGCTCCACTCTTCTGTAAATTTATGTTATTTGTATACGGTATAAGTTATTCGTACGCTGTTTCTGATTTGGGATACTGGGTAGGTACGAGTGCCCAACTCGGGCACGAGTCACGGCCTACGAGGTTGGGTAGTGACAAAAGTTGTATCAGAGTGGTTTGTCCTTGGAATGTCTACAGACCGTGTCCGACAGAGTCCTGTTTATGGTGTGAAGCCGGCCACATTTATAAACAGGAGGCTGCGGGGCATTTAGGGATCAGTGACCTTGTTTCTGTCTTAGATCGTGCGATAGAGCCAAGTCATAGGAAATGAGATTCGTCGCACTAACCTTTGATTTCAGCAGAAGAGCGACATCGACAGAAGGAAGCGATTGATGATACTGGAGGTTATAAAGCACGCAGGTAAGTAACGGCACGAGAGGTATATGTCGAATGAGGCATCGAAATGTAAAGTCAAAAATTTTAGAAGGGAAAAATAAACAGAAAAGCGTAACAGGTACAGTTCAAGATGGACATACGAGGTAAATTCACCATTTTTATGCTATTGTCGATACTGGGAGCCCTGTGTGGCTGTGAGATGATGTGTATATATATAAATATGTTGGCCCTGTGAGGCATTGTTGGTATTTCCTGCGTACAGGTTTTGAGATAGTAAGAAATATAGAGGAAACTCTGCCGAAATTTTTCCAGGAAGAGAAAACAAGAATGAGGTATGGATTTGTAATATGCCTTGAAAGGTCGCGTTAATAAGCAAAGATAGAATTTGACTAAGTTGCAAGTACGGTTGACCTTGAAAAATAAGTTAACTACTGAATTGGCGGTAATGGTAATTAGGAGGTCGATATTGGTATAGTAAAAAGAATTTGAAAAAGGGCTCGTGACATTAAGAAATGAGTTAAAAGGAGTTGGCAGACTATAATAGAGTGTCGTATTAAGGTACCAACTGAATTGATAAGCGGGGATTAATTATGACGAGTTTATAGTTAGAAAGAATAGTGATATAATTGAGACCAGAGTACAAAAAAATTGTGACGGATATGAATGTATAGATAGGACAGTTTGTGAGATATTAGGGATAAAAGTGACCAGAAGGAGCAAAAGTTAAGAAGTGTGACCCTATAAGGTCGATTACGAACGGATATTATGTGAATGTAATAAGGAATGTTACGAAAATGAGTAAAGCCTAGCAAGAAGTGAATAAAAGGTATGACGTGATCGGTGTGGCTAAAATGCGTGTGAGATATTGATTAGGAGGGATTTATGAAGTTCTTCTATAAGGGAAAGCACAAAACAAAAAAAAAAGATTACGAGATAACGGAAACGATAGCGAGCGCAAAAAGAAAAAAATGAAATGAGGGGAGATGAAAAAGAGAAGCGGGTAAGATAACAGTGCGGTAATAGGTGATGACGGGTGTAGCCGGAGAAAATTCCAGTAATATCAGTGACGGGACGGTGAAAGACCGGATGATAGAGGGACGAACAACGAAGTAGGGAAGTGCTAGGAAACAACTGGCATGATAAGAACATGAGAACAAATAGGGGTGAACAGAATATGCCTTG
Source organism: Lycium ferocissimum (assembly GCF_029784015.1). Lineage (NCBI taxonomy): Eukaryota > Viridiplantae > Streptophyta > Magnoliopsida > Solanales > Solanaceae > Lycium > Lycium ferocissimum. The sequence continues at coordinate 1,290 of NW_026719421.1, read as the reverse complement.
AAAGTAAGAAAGGGATTAGGTAGGAGCAATATTTCTGAAAATGCAGCAGTAGTATAAAGCTCCTCGTGCGCGAAAAGGATGGACATAGACTGGGGAAATATGGTGAGGGAATACTAAGGAAAGCACCCAAAATAGGCATAAATAAATGAGTACAAATATGGAACGCAAGGAGAATACACGGTTATGAATTTAAAGGTGTAGTACGATGACAGGATGATATGACAAAATCCTTATCGAGACGGATTCGGTGTTTTGGATAAGTTGGAAGCCTGTGTTGGATACATAGTAAGGGTAAAAAGGCATAAAGCACAAAGGGATACTGCGCGCATACGACTCCACTCTGGAAAATAATGGGATCCTTAAGCGATAAAGACGGTAGGCATAAGGAACAGATGATGCAATATAATTTTATCAAGAGAAGCAGATGGTACAGGTGGGGATAAAAATATTATTCCAAGAGAATTTCGGGTTATCATTGGAATATAAATGCCACTTAACTGAGAATTTGAAATGACTGCGAGTATTAGGAAATTATTGATTGGAGTAAGAGACCCGTTCCAATTCGGCGGAGATGTGCTATGAGGGCGTTCTGAAACCTGTCCAGACTTCAACTTACTCCAAATTATGTGCTGAAGGTCATGTGACGAGGTTGACGCGATCATACTAACGTTAGAGCATCGAATTTCATCAGAGTTCCAAAGTTAAGCGTCTTTGGAGTGGGAGCAATTTTAGGATGGGTGACCCCCACGGGAAGTTTTCTAGAAGTTTTACAAACTCGCCGCGTAAGGAGCAAATGAGAGGCTAGGTTAACCTAAGGAACTATTAGTGCCAGCGGGCGAAAGTATGAGGTCATGAAGAAGAGACGGAGATGGGTCCGGTGAAAACGGAGGAAGGTGCATTATAGCTTTAGAAACAGGGTAAGCTGAATAGTGTTGGAAATATTTTGTGAATCAGAGGGTAGTGATTATGTATACGTATGTACATGATATCCCTTATATGGCTATGTTGAATCCCAGTAATCGATGTTGAGACATATTGGAAGGCGTTAATCAGACAGGGTAAGGAAGTGCAAGTGAAAGAAAATAAAATGGCACAAATGTTATAAGGCAAGCTGATGCTGTTTCACTACAGGTTAAGCTTGGAATCTAACACAATGATATTTTGGGAAAGCGATAAAACTTTTATACCAAAATACGGGCTCCGGACAAAGGAGCACTTCAACCAACCGAGCGTACAACCTAGGCGGGCAAATCAAAGAATCAAACGTCCGTACCGCGTGGCACGAAACGC